>NC_053162.1:127127146-127427146 GCF_016835505.1 Polypterus senegalus
CTTACATTTTTTGTATTATTGTTTCGTAATGGTAAAAAAAAAACCCATGAAAATATGACCCTGACAAAAACACTGCCTGAGGAGTTTGCTTCGCTGCCAGCTCAGGATGAAACAATATTTTTTAATGCGTTAAACAGGCCACATTAATTGCAAAAATGTACACATTAACTTTCCCAGGCCTAGCTTGGACATGTGCAGAGGAGAGTTGCTGGGTATATTGGGAAAAGGATGCTAAGGATGGAGTTACCAGGTAAGAGGAAAAGAGGAAGGCCTAAGAGAAGGTTTATAGATGTGGTAAGAGAGGACATGCAGGTGATGGGTGTAACAGAACAAGATGCAGAAGACAGGACAATATGGAGGAAGATGATCCGCTGTGGCAACCCCTAATGGGAGCAGCCAAAAGAGGTTGAAATACTTTATAAATTCACCCCATCTTCCCTTCTACATTTATAACCTAAGGCACTTATATAGAGTTAAAGGACAAGCAGGAGTTAAGTTAGAACTTGATAATGTATTGTTGGTAATATTCAGAAAATATTATAAACAAGGAAGCAGAGTGCATGTGAATATTGACAACTATACAACCTGATAATGCTAGACTTGTAGTCAGTTTATCATTTCTAGTCAGCTTTCTTCAGGACAGGCCGCATGCCTGTCTCAATATGGATGCCAAGTTGTGCTCCTCATCATTGCATTCTCTTCATGGCCATGGTGTTAGAGAGTGAGAGAGATAGAGAGGTAAAGATTAATACATTCTCTGTCCAAATCTTTATGCCAATAGGGTGTCATGGTACAGGTTGGCCTCTCATTCAAAACCAATCCCAAACAGCCGGCTTTAGACCAATAGATTTCCGGTACAACTCATCTCCCATTTCCTGGCTCTTGCAAGGCCAAACACAGTCACCCTTGCCAAGCTGGTCTGATACTCCATCCTCCACACTGCCTTTTCACACCTGCCCTCAAGTAATGGATACCAGGTAGTTTACGGCTTTCCTGTTCGGGATGCCAAACCGGTTTGAGGCATGCAATAAATTTCACATCGTCAGTCACTCCTAATGACTCGGATGGGTTTGGTTCGTTAGACATGAATACATTGATGTTCTCGTCAATGAAATCCCGAAACACTCATATTACATTTGCTTTTTCTTACTTACAAATAAAAGACATATAAAATATTTATCAACTTATATACAAAATATAAGTAACTAACATGTGCAGGTAGTGAAACTCTGCAACACTCACTTAATCTCCTGCTGCTTGACGTTGTACCAGGTAAGCTAAATAATCATCAGTATCATAAACATTTTGCACTCCTTATTGAATTTATGTTAATATGTGATTGTGTAGTTCTATGCTTTTAAGGAGGGGAATAGCGCAGAAGTGTCAGACAATGATATGAGCTCGGAATTCCAAACATGGATAAATAACAACTAAGATGGAGGTTAAGAGAGTTTTTGTTTTTCTGTAGAATAGACACAATGAACACAGGATTCCATAGAGCAACTGGCTGAAACTTGACTTTTTCAGAGAAATACTTTCACATCCCGCAAGAGATTTAATCACGCCCAGGGCCGGAAATAAAAGAGTAGATGACAAAATAGAACGTCATAAAGAATTCAAAAATGTTGGCACGATACGCATGCAGAGCAGGTTAGAGATAATGAAAGTACTAAAATTCGACAGTCTCAAAAGAATGATAGTAAAGATCACATTAGTGCAAATAAACAGAAATTATTACTCGGTGAAAGAACAGCGAAAAGAGATTGAATATATTGTTCAGATTTAAACCTGAAGTCAGAGACTTCTAGATCATCTAATTCGTGTTGCCATCAGGGAAAAGTAGTGTTTCTTCCCAATGAAGAGGTGTATTCACAAGAATTACAAGATTTGTTGTTTCGTGAAAGTGAAATCCACATAAGCGAGCGTCAGAGACGAGAAGTGGCTTGTGTGTAGAGAAGGCCGGGGGGGGTTGATGAGCAAAGCAAGCAGGGGGCGAAGCCCCCTAGTTTTTTAATAAGAAAAATCAGAGGAAAATTTATCTCTGAAGACAACCCTGGGGTCTCATTTATAAAACCTTGTATGGATTCGAGTTTGCAAATATGCACAAGGTAAAAAAAACAAAAAACAGGAAAACATGAATAAAAAACCAAATCTGACTTTTAAAACCTGGACTATGCACATTTCTATGCAACTTGGCCTTTATAAATCAGAAACACCTTGTAAATGCACATTTGGGAACACACCTCGATGCTAATCCACCTCATGTATATGCAATCACAATGCTGAAGACATTCATTGGCTGGTAGAGCAGCCTCCCTCCCGACGTGTCAAGACCCCACCACCAGCATTCAACAGCATCCACATGTGCTCTGTAACTAAGTGGGCAAGGTCATACGTGTCTCTCCTCTTTGTTCTGGGGCTCTGGGAAAGGCGTAAGTCGTCATTGTTGGAGTGGGTGTCCGCTATTACCTGGCACATGTAATGACACGACTGCTGATACAATGAACAGCATAGAACAAAAGTGAAACTGAGGTCTACTAAAGCTAGTTTGCCTCTTAATAGAGGAATCACAGGTTGACCCAGGCTCCAAGTGATGCATGTCAGCCTCATCTTGGCAACACATATGACTTGTGCATTAATAGAATATAGCAGCTTATAGTTAACAAAAGCAGCTTCATTCTCACCAGGTGCCCTTATTGCAATATCAAATTTTTATCAATGTCAAAAACAAATAGCAAGGAAACAAAAAAGGGGAAAAAATTACATTTCATGGTAATGTGAAGAAACCCCACGTACCAGAACTCATTGCAATATGAGTGCAGTAAACCTATCCAGTTACTTTAGGACAAATGAACACATATGTTGGGCAAAAATATGCTGTGATTTATATATGTACACACAATGTAGATGTAGCACCTCTTCACTCAGTTAATGGCTTCCAGCACAGAAGGCATGATGGAGTGCAGCTTGGCTGAGATTTTCCTGACCTGTCAGCCATTCTTCTTGAGAAGTGACATCACTTAACCAATACAAACTGATATAAACCCCAAAAGAGTTCTTCAGTATAAATGTGAAGCGTTACATTTGTGCTTGAAAGTTTGTGAACCCTTTAGAATTTTCTATATTTCTGCATAAATATGACCTAAAACATCATCAGATTTTCACTCAAGTCTTAAAAGTAGATAAAGAGAAACCAGTTAAACAAATGAGATAAAAATATTATACTTGGTCATTCATTTATTTCCTTTGACGTTACTTAATATACTGACCTTTAAAAGCCTCCACCTTTTCCCTTTAACCCTCAGTTCTCTTTTGGACTTTGGTTTATGCACATCAGTTCTATCATTTATTTTGCAATTTAGCAGCCAGGAAACCAAATATACAGGTGGCTGCCCCAACCCTTGCTATGGCTCTTGTGCGAGTTTGTGACAGTACATTCTCTTATCAGTGTTATTTTTAAAAAGAGCAAGTGGTCATTACATACTTAATAAGATAATTAAAAATGCTGAACACTCAAAACAGCCAAACAAGTCTCCAAAAGCACCGGAGTGCGTCCATTTTCTATCTTGCTGTAGTGTGGGGGCCATTTGAGGGTGTGTTATGAAGCTTAAACTCACCTTCTGTTGACCTGCTCACCAGACATCGTGATGTTTAACCTAACATCCCATCAGCCTTCTTACTTGTTTCGACACATTGTGCTGATGAGGACACTGAGCAGCCCACAATGACTCCTAGATCTTTCCCATAAGGTGTACCTTCAAATTTGTCTTCAGATACAACATTTTTACTTCCATATTGGAATCTTTTTAGTTAGCCAATAAAAGGTGTCATTTTGCTTGACTTCTCACTACTTCCTATCTGTAATACTTTACATTTACTTAGACTTTGCTTATACTTTAAAAGTATCTGCTCAAGCTTGAATTCTGTTCATGTTCCCCTGTAATGATTCAGTTGACTCTTAGGTATCTGCCATTCCAGCTAATAATGATAACAATGCATTTTATTTATATAGCACCTTACGAAAGCTTACAGCACTAGTTGGGTGTCACGTGCAAGTGTATCCAGCTTGTTTGTTACATTTTTATCAATATTTATATCCATCCATCCATTATCCAGCCCGCTATATCCTGACTACAGGGTCACGGGGGTCTGCTGGAGCCAATCCCAGCCAACACAGGGCGCAAGGCAGGAAACAAACCCTGGGCAGGGCACCAGCCCACCGCAGGGCACACACACACACACACACATCCACATACCAAGCACACACTAGGGACAATTTAGGATCACCAATGCACCTAACCTGCATGTCTTTGGACTGCTGGAGGAAACCGGAGCACCCGGAGGAAACCCACGCAGACACGGGTAGAACATGCCAACTCCACACAGGGAGGACCCGGGTCTCCTTACTGCGAGGCAGCAGTGCTACCACTGTGCCACCATGCCGCCCAATATATATACTGTATATATATTTTATAAATAAAGAGCAGTGAAGGAGCCCTGATGCCTGAGGCACACCACTTTTCCTTGCGTCAAAACCCTTCACTTTGTTTAGTTCAACCATTTTTTTCCCCCATGTGCACAACACACTTTGAGCTCCCACTTGTTTTAGTTTCTCTAAAATGGTAGCTTATTCAAAGCTTTTTGAAAACCAAGATAAATAAATAAACACACAGATAATGCCACATGTGCCTTTCTAATGAAATGCATTTGCTTGTCCGCCATTGTTTTCAGCTGGAGTTCTTCTTTAGGTCTACTGGATCAAAGGGGAATTCTGTAATAAAAAAGTCTGTCAGGGAGGAAGAGCAACTGCACAAATTCCTCAGCAGACACACCGTCTAAACCCGTGTTGACTGTTCGCTAATACACCAGTTCTTGATACGTGATGCTAAATCTCTTTCTTAATATCTCCTTCCATGAATTTCTCTGTGATACACATTAAGCTTGCCGGCCTATAGTCACTTGGATTAGCTTGATCAATATTCCTTTCTTTCAAATCCCCCAAAAACTTTTAAAACTCCAAAACACCATTTTTAGTGAGTTTTATGGTTGTGAAATTGCATGCAAAAAGTTTAGCATCAATTTTGTGAAACTGTATAAGGAAGAAAACTTGACTGTTTCACTCACCACTACCTATTATTTTGTGATTTTATGAGGTCAGGTTAGGTTGGGGAGCATGCACTGGTAGAGCACATTGCTGCACCCACCACATGACGAAACAGCTCAGGATCCTGGTTGGCATTCCCCCAGCCAGACACGTGGTCCAGTCCCATCTTCCGGAAACGTCCATCTATCTGCGTGGGCGTCCCCTTGGCATGATCCAGCCACTCGGGTTCTCAACAATGAGGATCCTGTCAGCTCACCCTTGGGTAATCTCACCACATGGCCATAGTGCCATAACTGATGCTCCCCCACAATGCAGGTAATGTGCCTCATTAGGGATTCCGTGAATAACAGCTCGTTATACATAAAAAATAGAGCAATATTTGGACTGCTGGACAAAGACAGTCAGTGGCAGTGTGGTGTGTGCACTGTGTATACATGACAATAATCTTGAAATTATGCAACATTTTTATCAAAGCAAAACTTTACATTTTAAAAAAAGCCAAAGCTATTGTATGCCTACACATCGTTATTAAGTGTGATAGAGAGAAGTTAACATTAAATGAATTAACCTTCAGTTGTCTTTATGACGTTATCAATTCCCGCCACTGGTGCTGTCTCCTATAATAACATGGAGACCTGCATCGATGTCTGGGCTCTCCAATCCTCTTGGCCCACCTTCTGCAGATGTTTGTCTATGTATTCAATTATTGAAGAAACCATCCACTTTATTAATGTGAGATTAAATATCTATTTGTGAAACCACATTAGAACAGAACACACAAAGACGAAGCAAGGAGTTACCCCAATTACGGAATGCAATCTTAAACAAAAAGAACAAATTCTGGACTCATGAGAGCAGAGAAGTTGATAGAGAGCTAGTGTAGATGGTGGATAGGACACTAGCATTTCAGCCAGCAATGGCAAAAGGGTCAACCTTTAAAAAACACAAATGTTTTCTTTCTTACTGTAACCCATTATTTAAAAAAAAATGGATAATGCCAGGGGCTTCATTAGTTGAAATAAAATTTGCATTCTGTAATCAAGAAATTAGATGTTATTTGGGGTTATTGCTTTTTATTTTTATCAAATTTAAGTTTATGTTTCTTTCCTATTAGAACTATTGGTCTCCATCAAAGCCCCTAAATTTTATGGTTTCCTGCAGAAACCAATGGTAGTGGTATTATTTAAATGTTCCACCAACATGAAACACGTTGCCACTCTAACCATATTAAAATAAATAGCTTAACTTTATTTAAGAGAAAATAGAAATCAGTTTATGAGATATACTCCTTAGGGCTTGTTTATACTTCATGCTCAGAACGAGTCTGCGTACGCATCATGGCTGCCACGCATTCCCAGCGTTCATTTGATGTGTTCTCTAAGCTCATCCTCAGAAATTAACACAACGCGTGCGCAAGTTGCAGTGCCAACAAAAAGTCTGGAAATGTGATGTCAGAGTCTCTGTTTACTGTCTACATCTGACAGAAAGACGTTTTGAGAAACCTCTGGGATCGATTTGAGCGCTTCGATGTTTGATGAATGGCTCGATGTGGTGAAGCAAAATGCTGACATACAAATGCATTCGTGCTGCTTTTATATTCAAGCGTTGCATATTCCCGATACATTTTAAAAGTCTCACATACCATCTTCTGTGCCATCTGTTTTTTTTTTTTTTGCACCTTCACAACAGCATCAGAATGCACGGCAGTGTCTTTATTAAGAACAAGGTGAAAAGGTCTGTTTCGTGATTATAGTGGAAATTTCAGCCTTAATCTCGAAATGTTCACTTTAACCTCGTAGTTTAAACTCATTTACTCATTAAAGTAGACCGTCGTAAAACGTCATCTTAAAACCGACCCAGTTGTTAATTGTTACGTGCTTCTGGGGCTTCCTCCTGAACTGACAGCAGTGGCAAGCAGCAATAGATCACCACACAGAACACATTAAATGTATGATATTCCAGCTCTCTGAACATTTAGCATCCTTAGATTTATACTTGATATCACTTTCATGATGGAATGCATTAAGGTATGTATGTTACATTTTACAGATAAATCATTAACTTTGTACTGTTAATAATTACACATACAGTATGGGGGAGTCACGGTGGTGGAGCAGTAGCACTGCTGCCTCTTGGTAGGGAGTCACGTCGCTGGTGTTCCCTGCCTGGAGTTTGCATGTTTTCCTGGTGGGTTTCCACAATGTGCTTAGGTTTCCTTTCAAAGACATGAAGGTTTGGGGATTTGGTGATGCTAAAATAATGCTTGTGTATGTATATGCTTGTGTTCACCTTGCGATGAGCTGATACCCCATCCAGTTATTGTTTCTGCCTCGTGTCCGATGCTAGCTGGAATATGCGCACCTTTGGATTGATGGTTTTAATCATGAAACATCCATCCTTTTCAGAGATATTGTGGTAAGGTGTCCTCGGAATTTAATGGATGTTTCAGGCACTTCACAACACAGCAAAGCTGAACTTTTTCTCACCGTGATGATATCTTGAACTACCACTTGGTGGAATCTTCTAGATTTACGTAAAGTACCCACACAAGTATAAACAGTACACCGCTTGCATAGCAGTAGTGCCCGCTGGAGCATGCAGTGTGTCACGTGAAGTATAAACCTGGCCTTACTGGGAGCGCAGACCATTTATTCAATTGTGCTCCTAGTTCCTGGAAAAAATGCTGAGTCAAACTCATAGGAAACATGATATACTTTGAGAACTGATTTTACAGTAGTTGAAGAAAGAAAAAAGAAGAGAATAAAGAATTACCAGCTCAGGACATCATAGCCAGGTCTCATCAAAGATACTCTCCAGGGTAGATATGGTATGCTTTGACTTGCCTAGATGGAAGAAAATGTAGGACTGTCATGAAAACACACCATGAAGCTCTTTTGAGGGTAAATTACATTAACAACCTTGTACGAATTCTCCTTCTTTGCCAGGCTTGGGACGGGCATCTAAAATCACCCATACAGTAGGTTCAGTTTGATAGTGGAAATTGATAAAATCTCATTTTTGGGTCCCCTTCCACAATCTTCATGGTTCATCTGCCCATACAGTCATTCTGGGGTTATCTCTCTCTTTCTCAATGACACCCATCAGATGCATCCCCTGACCTGTGCCATCCTCACCTTGTCTTTGCCCCTGGCACCTCATTACAGCAGCCATAACCCATAAGCCATAATTGTGTGTGCAGTCTGGGGTCCATAAGTCTCCAGGTGTAACCCAGCGGTAATGGGATGCACAGAAGCACTCGGAGCCTTGTTTTTATTATTACTGCTTATTACGCAGATGCCTCTACCTAAGGCGCCATATGTTACAAATGTTTATATAAATACGAGAGCACAGAGCAGTTAGGTGATTTGCTCAGGATCACTAGTGGGGATTGAAATGGCAAACCTACTGTATATATGAAAGTCCAGCATGCCAGCCAAAACCTTACACAACATTTATTGAGCACAGCTGTAACTTTAAAAACATTTCGATAATCTGTCAAAGGTCCGTCTCGCCATTTTTACAGCATCTGTTTCAGTGTTTTAGTTAATTCTCCAAACTGCAGCCGGCTATTGTGTAAGTCTGCACTGAGACTGATGCTGGGGTTGATTGCTTTGCTCAGATGCGGCTCTTTATGACCTCTAGCTATTTCATTTTACACTTTTGTGCTCACAGTAGAAATGAGAAGATCCAGAATGCAGCGGTTATTGAATTGTCACAAATCACTGATCATAAAATAATGAGTTTCACAGTCTTCTAGCAATGCAAGCTGGCAAAAAGTAAAACTATTAAATTTAATTTATGAAAAGCAAAATGTTCTGCAGTTCAGGAAAAGCCTTCAAGAAATAAAATGGGACAGCCTTCTGTGTGTAAGACCCCTATAAAGCTACATGGCAGATTTAATAGAATACTTCATACAGGGTGACTGGAGGCAGTAAAATAATAAACGGATCCCCCTTTCAAATGACTTAAGGGTGTAAGAAAAACTAAAGGAAAAGAAATCTCGATAAAATGAAATAAAGAGAACCGACATGAGTGTATAGCACATTCAGAAAGACCCCTTCATTCTTTTCACAGTTCGCTATTTGTCAGCCTTGTGCTAAAATCATTTAAATTCATTTCTCCACACATCAATCGACACTCAATATCCTAGAATGACAAAGTGACAACAGGATTTGAGATATTTGCCAACTCATTGTCTGCAGAGCATCAAGTAACATGCTTGTTGGAATATGGACAGTGAGAGTCGGTCTTCTCAAGATGGAAAAATGGAAGTGAGAAAAATAGAGATACAAAGAGAACAATCCTTTGGTTTCCCATCACATGTCAAGGACTAATGGGCCATTGTGGTGCATAGTGCCTCTCCTGATTCAGCGACCAGTCCTGTTCATCTACAACTCAGTTCCTCAATAACCAATAGGACAAGTTGCTTCTCTACGTTACACCAGTTCTTGTTTCAGCACAACCCCATTCCATCTCCAGGCAGATTACCCTTTCATCACAGGCTAGCTGTCCAGTTCCAAAGGGTTACTTGACTGACTGCTTACAAGTAGACTGATGAATGCCTTCAACCTCCCTACCACAAATTACATTCCCCAAAGCAGCACTTGGCAAAAATGTTCATATCAGCAATAGCATACCTAAAACTAATTTGTACATGACAATTTACAAACAAATGCTAAAATATTAAACATTAGTCTGAATAACAGAATTTCATACAACATGATTTGTTTCTTTTGTCACACTAATCTGAACTCCAGAAACAAGAAAACACAGGCACTGCCATTTGTTATGATAGCGTCACATTTGTCACCACGCATCTACTGTAGTTACTCACATTGACTACACTGAAAATACTACTATTACTGTGGTTGGTTTTTATTATTATTTGATTTATTATTATTATTATTATTATTATTATTATTATTACATGGGGAAGTTTACTAGATTCAACAAGCTCTGATTTTTAAAAGACTTTGAAAATCTGACTGCAGAATAATTATATTTCTATCAAACAAAAACTGTACAGTTTTTTCAAAATATAGACTGGAGCATGAAGCTGTGTTACCTTGCAGACATTCTTCAGCTTTTTGAATACCTGGAAAATAGTGTTCAATGTAGAAAAGTCCAAAGTGGTAGACATGAACAAAAGGAGCATCAGTTATAAACAGAAAATGAGAGACATTGTCCTACAGGAAGAAACCCCTTGAAAAGGACTTAGGGGTTGATTTTGACACGTTTTCGTCATCTAAAAGGTGTACAGAAGTGATTAAAAAGGCAAATGAAATGTTATGTTATATTGTTAAAACTGGGGAGGTTATGCTCAAACTATGTGAATTTCCCCTTGGGATTAATAAAATATCTATCTATCTATCTATCTATCTATCTATCTATCTATCTATCTATCTATCTATCTATCTATCTATCTATCTATCTATCTATCTATCTATCTATCTATCTATCTATCTATCTATACCATGCACTGGTGAGGCTGTATCTGGAGTATTCTTTGCAGTTCTGGTCACTCCGGTACAAGAAAGACATTGCAGCACTTGAAGCTGTGCAGAGGAGAGCAACGAAGTGCATCCCAAGACTTGTCCTACTGCGACAGACTCAGAGAATTAAACCTGTTTAGTATCAAGCTGAGGAGGCCTAATCCAGGTATTTAAAATCCTCAAAGGCATTGATAAAGACAATCCAGAAGAAATCTTTCCATCTAAGGGCAAATCACAGACTCAAGGACATCAGTGGAACTTTACGGGAAAAGCATTTAGGATTGAAGTTAGGAAGAATTTCTTTATGTAAAGAGTTGTGGGAATCTTGAATGAACTACTGAGCCATGTAGTTGAGACAGAAATGTTATCAACCTTTAAGAAGTATCGTAATGAGATATTAGGATAGCTTAGCTAAAGTATTAGTTAAACAAATGGGCTTGATGGACTGAAGGGTCTCCTCTGATTTGTGAGGTGTCTTAGGTTCATTTGCAATTTTTGACCATTTAAACCAGCTCACTATTTTAGGAAAGGCTGAAGACTGCAGGTAGTAGTTGGGGACTGGTTGTATCTGGGGTGAGCTTCTTCTGGGAAGACCAGAGAAAGCCCTAAGCTGATTTTGGGATTTATTTTTGGAGGTCTTAACACATTTCAGCCATTCTTGTAACTCCCCTTGATGACAACCACAAAGGAAAAATGGGAAATTTCATTTTGGAAATTTTCTTATACTTCAATATGAGAAGGCAGATGTTGTTGCAGTACTTATGGGTAAGACAAACAGAAGGTCATGGAGAACAAAGGTTATAGCCACCGTAGAGATTTCATAAGGTCTTTCTAGTAGAAGTTGGCAGGAGAAAAGCCAGGAACATTTAACAAAGTCAGGACACTGAAACTGAAACTAATATTTTATTTTGTTACAAGAACAACCAAATTCCATTGTTTACGGTTACATCTCATATGAGAGTCTTTCCTTTCTTTTGATCCAAAGTTCTGGTACTACATTGTGTGCACTGCCTGCTTTTATAGTTCAGCCATGCAGATGCCACGTGTCGCGCTTGTCAGGCTGCCTAGCAAAGTGTTATATCACATACCACAGGTATGGTAGTGCCCATGACAACAGATAAAAACCAAAATAACAAAAAAAGAATAAAGGACAAGTTAAAAGAAAATGAAAAACATCAGGAATTAAATGTTAATATAGTCATGAGTTTGATGTTTCTGTAATAACAATAATGAAAAACAATAACAAAAGGGAATAAGATTGCAATAACACATAAAAACCAATGCAAAAAAATAATCAAATGTACATTCCTGAAAATATTGTGAGAGTTAGCAGACAGGTCAGGGTCAGAGAAAACACGTAAATACACGTAAAGCCGTACATTTCATTTACAGAATTTCTACCCTTAACTGAACTTCTGTTTTTCTTTGGGAATTTCGGGATAAACAGTTCACTCATTCATGGATTTATCTTATTGTGGAAGTTAATAATGAAACAGTATGAGAAATGTTATTAGTGTTTATTGAAAAATACAAGTGAGTTTCATTAGTATGCAATTGAAAATTAATTGTGTTTCAAAATGTCATCACTAATGACATGTGAATTTTCCCTTGGGATTAATATCTATCTATCTATCTATCTATCTATCTATCTATCTATCTAATGGCTTCATAACAGAAAAAAATTGAATTGATCAACATTTTCAAACATGAGGGACACTAAGGACAGAATGGGAACTATTGCTTTCTTCAGACATTTTCATATACCAGAAATGATTCATGAAGTAGGAAATTAATCACTTAGGAATACTTTCTGACTAACCAACATGTTCATAAGTGTTTCATGGAGCGTTGTCCTCATTCAGTCAATAAAAAAAGAAACAATTTTTTTTTCCATCTCATCATATTAGAAAATCATCATAGATGCAAGTTAAAAAAGAACAACAAATAACAGCAAAACTAATGCACTTAATTCAAAGCTACTGTGCTCTGACGGGCAAACAGACTTCCTTTTCGAAGCGGGTGTACTGTATGTAGTGAGACTAGGAGTTGTAAAAGCTACACTTCTTTCTCAGAGATTGCCATTCAAATTGGTCAATAATTCGTAATAGCATTCAGCTCTAAGTTTGATTTTTAATAGGCCTGACAATGGGGGTCGAGTGTAGCAGGTTTAAAATGGAGACCACCTGCTGAGAAAAGATGACACCTGACTGGAATGGAGAGCCCCTCTCACTCGACACACTAAGATGCATTGTGAATGCGGCTGCCCATCTGATTCACTGAGATGGGAGGCGCTTGAGGGAATTTCTTCCCACTGTCAGTCATTTACAAGGAATTAGGGACAATTCTCAACAATAAATGTATTACTTATATCCACTTTGGGATCTGCAAGTAATTTAGGTACATTTTTCAACAGTGTGTGTGAAATTAAACCAAAGGTACAGGTTTAACTTTAGAAATCAGTTGTAATCGAGTGTAGTATCTAACATTTAGGATGAACAGGTTTTGTTTTTGTAAAATCATCATCAGAGACATATTTTTATTTAAAAAAAATAATGTTTAAGGGAAAGCGGCTCGTTTGTTGCTCGTGCTTATTTTTGACCACACTAGATCAGATAAGACCTGCTCTGGGGTTTGTCATTTGTGGTAGGTGGTTGAAGGCTCTGCATTGATCTGCTTGTAACTGATGGCACATAAGTGCTTTGCTGTAGCGCTCACCCCTGCTGAGTACAAAACTGCTGCTTTAGTGCTTTATCTGTGACATCAGAAGCATGGATTTAGCTGTAGTGGTAAAATTTATGAGCATCCAGCAGGACGATAAGTTTCAGGTGTATGTGCACCCCTTCACGTTCCAGGAAGATAGCCTGAGGGAATACAGGTGGGTATGTGATGTGAGATGTAAGGACAAGCAGGTAAGTTCTAGCCAGGGATGGAATGAGGACTGAGTCTGTCTGAGCTGAGCCATTGTGAAATGTTCAGCATCCCATTGGTCAGAGAGGTACATCAAGGAAGCCGGACTAGTGTAAATTTGGACTAACAAAAAGACTGTTATAGGCCGTGTCACACAATTGTTTTGAACAGTGGACATAACTGACTATAGCTTTTCTGTCTTTTATAGTTATTTATATGAGGTGTGGGGTAAGTGTGAAGGCTCCGGGAGAATCGACACTGGCAGTGGCATTGAGGCATCCTGTAGGTGGAGGCACTGTTGGCAATCAACCCCCTGAGGACTGGCACAGCAACATCCCAGTGTTACTTCACACCATGCCAGGGAAGTATGACCAGTGAAGTCAGTGTACTGTAGTTGCGTCAGGTTTACTGGCTGGTAAAAAGGCAGGTATGTAAGCCAGACATGCAGAGGAGTCATAATATGTGAGATAATGGAGAGAGAGCCAAACAGAAAGTGAAGCTTCAGAATGTTGCTGGAATTTAGAGGTACGTGCATGGGTGTGTGTGTGCCTGGCAGTCAAATGCGTACACAAAAAATAGGAAGACTTCTGCCTAAATTGAGGGTGTGGGCGGCAGAATGTTATGGTGGCTTCACTGATTGGGTTATGCCAGCTTTAGTGACTGGGCAGGTGAACAAGACTGGCCTATTAAACTGAAAGATGCCCAACATGCCAGTCTTTTGATCAACTGGCATTTGGAGATGTGTGACTGCAGAGTGAATTGTATTTAATGGCACACGGTGGCACAGTGGTAGCACTGCTGCCTTGCAGTTAGGAGACCTGGGTTCGCTTCCTGGGTCCTCCCTGCGTGGAGTTTGCATGTTCTCTCCATGTCTGCATGGGTTTCCTCCCACAGTCCAAAGACATGCAGGTTATGTGGATTGGCGATTCTAAATTGTCCCTAATGTTTGGTGGGTGTGTGTGTCCTGCGGTGGGTTGGTGCCCTGCCCGGGATTGGTTCCTGTCTTGCGCCCTGGGATTGGCTCCAGCAGACCCCCGTGACCCTGTGTTCAGAATTAACGGGTTGGCAAATGGATGGATGGTTGGATTATATATAATGAGTTTACACTGTGCTTGTGCCATTTTTACTTTTTCTTTTTGATAAATGTTCTTTTTGAGTCCTCATGATTTTTGTCTTGTGGAAGGAGAAGAAGAATGATTTTCTTGATGGATTTTGTTATATTCTTATCATCTTTTTGTTTTTGATCCATGGTCAATGCTGTACAGTTTCCCCATCACTTATTTTTGTTTCATTTTTTTGTTGCAAATATTCCACATCATTGCCTCGGACTGTACAAATATTTGAGAAATGGTTTCTTGTTAACCTTTTTCTGAAATCTCTGCTGCCATTATTCCTCCAGTTGTCTGTTCGGGTATGTTACAGATGCCCAGAGTATGCCGTATAAATGTATAGGGTTCCAGTTACAGGAGGACTCACAGAAGCTTAATAGCTCTGCTGTGTTATGTTGTCTGATTCTGCCATTCCATCCAAGGGCTGTGTGGACAACATTGGACCAGAGACCAATCAACATAATAAGACAGAGAGCCACCCGGTAGCCTAAGAAAGCAAGATGAACTTGTTTTTTATCCAGGTTGTACTTATATTATTTGCTAACATTTTTATTCTCCTTATATTTTGTGCACAACTGGAAACTTTAGTTAATCTATGAATAAAAAGAATAAGTTTCTCTCCTCCCTGTTTTGGTACTCAAGCATGTTCCCTGAGTTTATAGAAGTAAAAGAAAAAGTACGATAATTACAGTTGAGATTTGGGGAATTCCATTAAAGTCTATGTAGTAAAGTCTGAAAAGAAAAACAAGTCAGACTAGGACCCTCTCGTGACAAAACATCAGTGGTAGAATGTAATTACCTTGAGTTGACCAGTGCAAGGAGTGACATGCTGTGATGCATTCACACTACCACTACATCTAGAAACTGAATTCTCAGCCTAAAGTCTTACACTTTCTAATTTATTATTTAAGCAATCCATAAATCTATTGCTCCAAATGTTATAAACAATTGTATTGTGTAGTTCCAGTGTATTACTTTTCACGAGAAAGTTCCCAAAGCTTTTGTTATTCAATGAAGCCCTCCCTAACGATAAGCTTACTATAAATAACTATTACATGAAATATTTTAATCTTCCAGGAATAGTTACCCAGGTACCCCCATCTCAGTAATAATTTGAAATTAACTCTGAAGTTAGAACAATTTTGACACGAACTGGCCATTCTGCCAAACAAAATGAGTCTCTTGTCAGCGATTTGCCCAGCTAGCAGTTTGAGCCCATAATTAGCACATTGTGACGAGGCTCCGACTTCCAGAGAATTGTAGCAAAATTACTCAGCAAGTGCTTTGTCACTATGGAGATCTTAATTAAGATGTTACTGAAATGTTTCAGCCTCATTTCAGTTTTAGCCTTCCCAATTACAGCACACTTACCAGCGTAAGAAGAAACATCTCTGAGTTAGTCAGTGATTGTCTCCTTGCTAAACAGGAACACTTTGTAGAACTCAAGGAATTCCAAATCTTCACTAAAATAAAGTCTGCTCATATCACACCTGTCCTTTCCTCACTGCACTGGATGTCAGTAACATTTTGGAAGTTTGGTTTAACAACTTTAGACTTTATCAGTCCTGACAACATGGCTTTGTTATGCAGGAGACCAGCTCTTCCCTGTTTTACAATGCTGTACCAAACTGCTTGTGTGTTCCCCAAATTAACTCCTCCATTAAGGTGTGGACTCATTTGGCTAATCTTTTAGTTTTTCTTGAATAGTTACAGTGGCATTACTGTCTGATAGCCCTTCAACTCACACCATCCCAAACTAGGATTCCTACAGTGCGAAATGTTCTTTCCAGTTCTGGGCAGGATTCTTTTGTGGATTCTCACTTGTAGTTGGACTTGATTCTCCGTTCTGAGTTTCTGTTATGCAGTTTTAGCTTCCATGACTTTGCATTGACCACTGACACAAACTTCAAATTCGGCACCTTGCAGTTCTTGTCTGTATACCCTGGCTGCAATAAGGAACAAGTGGAATTTTAGAGTTTTCCAGAGCTCTATTTTATTTTAAAATACAGACTTCTACATAAAACAGTGTCCTCTGAAAACTCCTAATAGCCGCAGTACCGATTTTTATTCCTGGGAGCATTCAGCTTATATTACAAACTATTTTTGTAATATTTTACCTTTGGCGTTGCACTGCTTGGTCTTCTTCCTTTGAGTGCATCCTGACACCTAGTGGAAGATAAGTGTCACAATTCAGAAACAGCTTCAAGAATGTACTTTTCAAAAATGTCACTTTCATAGACTTTGTATAAATTTATATGGCAATCAATAGTATGGACATTCAAAGGAATTGATACATTGATATACAGCGAAAATAGAAGATATTAACAGAGCAAATGAAAATAGAAAGTAAAGTGACTGCAACAAACATCACTTTTTGAAACTTTAAAAGTGCGACTTTTTAAAAAAAACTCAGCCACTGTAAGATACAATAAAGGTTAGCTGCCTGATTTTAGAGCAGAAGGCTGCTCCTCTAAGCATGATGCTTATCCGCCTGCTTTCAGTGCATAAAAAATTCTAAATTATGACAATACATCCTGATCTTGAGGAAACTGTGACTGCCAAATGTATAACAATGAACGTTCTGTTGCATGACTCTGCCTACCAGACTGTGGACATGTTAATGTCCAGGGCACATCTTGAAGCTCTATCAGTCCATCCATTAATTAAACCTCAGTTTATATAGTTTGAGTGTCATAGCTAGCTGGAGCCCACCATTGACAGGCCTGAGCACGAACCTGGATGGGGCGCTACACTCACATGCACTCTGAAGCTCACATATGCAAATCCTTCTTAGAGATACACAAAAACTCAACCTGCATATCTTTTGGATATTTGAGGTATGGAAAAGCTGCCATGCAGATACATGGGTAATGATCACAATCCACATAGTCATATATACAACTTCGCAGCTACACCTTGTCCATGCGTGATCAGCTGAGAGTTTCATGTCTTAGCCAGGCTTCCTTTCCTGGCTGGGGTTCAAATTCATGTTTTGTGTTTCTTTTGTTTGTTTTTGATTTTTTTATTTTCATTTATGTAGATTATGTACATCACTCTTCATTTTTGGTTTTGTCTATGTACAGTATATCAGTTGCCCTTGCTGTGTTCAGTGCATTTTGTGAGTGGTTAACTCAATTGGCAGGACCACCAGCCAGTCACCACCAAGAACTACTCTCTCCTTTAAATCTGGAGGGTCTTCCACAGCTGCTGGAGGTTAATTTCAAATGTGCTAGGCAGTTGGTGAGTTTCCCTGTGTTTCTTTGGTTTACTAGATTTCTGAACCTTATTGCATCGTTTTTAACTACATTTCTAGATTACTGTATTTGGACTTGTTTGCAGTGGATTGAATTTGTGTTTTTGGGCAATTGGGCTCTCTTGTACTCAACTGAGCTTCATTGTTAGTGAAGAATATTTCAATAATAAACTTTTTATTTTATGAAGGTTTGGTGCTTGTCCTTATTACTTAGTTATATACTAGCCAGGGTATGATAATGAAATCCCCTTTTAATGGAAGTACTTTTGGAACTTATTGGGATTTAGGTGCTTTGGAACTCCTGGGTCACCGCAGCGAGACAAAATGCAGACACAAAAACTCTCCTTCTTTTCTTGGCATTAAGAGATTAGTGGGAGTACGGCTTGAGTTGACGTGGCAGTGCAGGGGGTAGCTTGCCTGATGCTTGCTTTCTTACTGAAGCATGTTTTGTATGCAGTTTTGTACATTTGACATATTTTATGCCAGTTTCTTCCCAGACTTAGTCAAGGTGGGTAAATGCCTGGGTCTTCTCAGATGAAATAATGTCCCATTGTGAGGGATGTCCAGCATTCTTACGCAGCTGGGATGCATTCCTAATGGAAGTAGGGGGAGAGAGTGTGCTCTCCTGGGTTGCTAGATGGCAGCCCCACTGGGTTCCAGCTGTGACTCGGATTCTCACAGGGCACGTTGGGAGCTGGAGTTTACGGACACAGCTGTGTAGGGTTCTGTGGGTGCTACCAGGGGGTGCTGCGGGGGACTTCATTGGGCTTCCGACTCACCTGGATGTGCTTTCAGACAATGCTAACGGGCTTGCTGGTTGGGCAGAGGAGGCAGTGATGGAGTGAAAAAAAAGACAAAGAATTTTGGAGTACTTTATTATTGCTGTGTATTGTGCTTAACTGTACCGTGCTTTGGTGGTGGGAAACGATAACCTGAGGAAGAGTTTCCCACAATAAAGACTCTTTTGCCTTTTAACTGGCGTAAGAGTGTGTGTGTTGGATGTTCGGGGAACTAGAGCGCCCCCTGCTGTCCACACAGTCTATAGTCTGCTCCTGCTGTGGCTGATTGTGGCTGTAGAAAATGCAGTTGCAAGAAAAAGTTGGTGAACCCTTTCATATTGCCTCAATTTTCAAATTAATTGTTTGTTGTTTGACCTTCAGTTAGTCACAATAATAAACATAACACAATTTGATTAAATGAATAATACAAACAATTGAACTTATTTTCAATACTGAGCACATTATTTAAACTTTCATAACCTTAATGGAAATGTATGTGAACCCTTGTATTTAGTAACTGGTGTGACATCTATCTATCTATCTATCTATCTATCTATCTATCTATCTATCTATCTATCTATCTATCTATCTATCTATCTATCTATCAAGGACAATAACAAACCAAATGTAGTTAGTAAGTTGCCACTGTTGCGGCAGTTATTGTGTTGTGGGACTGCAAAGCACAAAACAGCAGAGTTAATGATCATCACTTGCTCTCCCTCAGCAAATCACTCAATCTGTTTCTATAATGAAAAATGAATGCAAAGTTATTGTGTATCTTGATATTGTATGTTGTCTTGGGTAAAAGAAGCTGCCACATAACAGACAAACAGTGTGTAGGACATAATGGACAAAATGGGAGGACTGGTCTCCTGGCTGGGATAGAGGATTGGTTACCTAGCCAGGAGGCCCTCATAATGGATGGAGAACATTGATGGATGGGCATTCCATCTGGGATGATTGGAGATCCCTTTCCCAGTCAGGATGATATTATGAAAGGATAAGGGAGTGACTGCCTCCCAGGGCCTTGTATTCCCCCAATCCAATGGCAGCATTCCTCTGGTGTAGTTCCTATTTAGACACCCACAGGGCTTCATGGAAGATATAGTTCTGGAGAGCAGCCCTGGTAGGATCCTTGGGGGTTGCTAAAAGGTGGTATTGGCAGGAGGCTCCCCTGTTGCATGAAGGTTTGCCTAGAATTGCTTCCCCACTACTGCGCTGATATACTGCTTCTGAGTCTGAGTTTAAAAGGAGTCATCTATCTCACCCAGAAGAGTCAAAATCAGAAGTAGAGTAGGTGAAACAAACCTGTGAGAAGGTTACTTTGTAAAATAAAAACAGTTTATTTAGTGTCTAACATGTGGGGCTCTCCATTCAACCCCTACATGTCACAATAGTCAAACAGATAGAACTTTATTTGTCTCATGGGGAAATTTAGCTTTTTACAGAAGTTCAAGAAATATGGAAATATTACAGCAAACAACAACAAACACACAACAATTACAAATAAAGAAGAAAACTTCTAACTTAGCTAAAGATAAGAGAGCAGCCACTAGCATGCAGGTATATTGCTGTTGATATAAAGGACCCCCAATAGCATTTCTTGAGACACTTCTGCTAGATAATTTGTTTGCTGAAAGTCCTCAGTGTTAGTTTATCAGAGAGGTGTTGTGCAGCATTGTTCATAAGGACTCTCAGTTTTGTTTCAATTTTCTCATTCATTGTAACCTTCAGGGGGTCTAGAGTGCAACCTATAAATGAGTCTACCCTTTTATATAGCTGGTTGATTTGGTGGTCTTCTCTTGAAGTAATGTTACCAGCCCAGCACACCACAGTGTAGAACATTGCACTGGTCATCACAGAGTTATAGAAGATGTGAAGAGTGTCACTTTGCACATTAAAGGAACTCTGCCCTTTCTTATATAGTTCCTCTGTATTTTAAGACCAATCCAACCTGTCATTGATGTGCACCCCCAGGTACTTGTAGGAGTGCACCACCTCCACATCCACTCCTTAATTAGTGACTGGTCATTGAAGCTTTTTGGTGCGCCTACAGTCCATAACCAGTTCCTTAGTTTTGTGAATAATTGACACCTGCAATCCTATACAGGGGGTCCTCGGGTTACGACACAATTCCGTTCCTACAACAGTGATGTAACCCAAATTTTGGTGTAAGTCGAAACACACACTGGCCTAAGTCACTTACCTAGCCTAACACATTTGCAAAATCATAATCTAGAACATAGAAACACAACTATGCCACACAAAAACGAAAAGGATATAAATATACTGTACTGTAAACTGTACTGTAGGAACAGAAAACGTGAGTGCAAAAAAAAATCCTTTATTCCTTCACATGTCTCAATTTTTTAAAGTTTTAATGGGAGTGAGCATTGTAAACTTGAAACGTATTTCGAGACTTTGTAACCCGAGGACCCCCTGTATGACCATCCAGAACAGAAGTTACCTTCTCTTGAGCCAGTCTATTACTGACTCCTGAGTTTTGTGCCGTTCAGCAGCTATTAAACTTCGTTTGACAGATCTGACCTATTTCTATAAAAGTCCTTGATACTTTTCTGAATTTGTTGTTCACCCTGTATCTTTCTTTTCAAATTCTAATTCAGAAAAATAATCCCTGGCTAGTGAGTTTTCATGGTGTCATCTCTTTTGTCCACTTTAGCTTTCTAAGTGTCCTCTGAATCTGTAACCTTAGAAGTTGGTTCTCCTTTCTCTATCTCATCCATAAAGTTATGATGTGTGATCACACAGGCTGTAGCTGTTGTGTCACAGGCAATACAAATTTTGTCTTTGTGAACTTCGTCTTCCATATCAATATGAGATACAAAATGCCAGTAAAGTACTCAAAAAATCTGCCCAAGACAAAAATTTTAAGAGGCCACTTTAAAAGCATCTTCCATCTAAAAAGAAGTTACTCCCCATTTTCCCTTAGAAAAGTCTGACTTTATCAGGCTATGCCATCAGCATGTGGCCCATAGTGGTGAACTTCTGTTCTTTGTGGCTTATTCCATCTTTCCCACACTTACCACTCATTGCCCTTAGCAGAATTCATAAGACTTTAGGGATTTGTGGCATTACCCTGGTGAAAGAACCCATTCACAGATGAGTACACGACTGGCTACATTTGATCAACAATAATGTTAAGACATTCTGTAGCAATCAAGCGTTGATCTGCTCATGTTAGGAGAGCTGGTGAATGCTGTAAAATCAGACCATTACACCAACCTAAGCAGCTGCATGGAATTAAGGAGCCTTCACCATGTACCCTGTCTCTCTGTCTCCCATTAACATGAATCAGCAGGAACTGGGATTCTTCAGATTAGTTAAACAGTGTCCACATATTCCTTAGACTCAATCTTTTTTTGGCTGAAAGGAGTGAAGATCAGTTGTGAATTTCCAACTATAACAACGTTGAGATGAGTTTTAAGTTCTAAAATATTCACATCAGTCTTCTCCCTGGAAGTTTATGTTACTCTACACAGGTTCCACAAGTGTCCATCTGTTTTTTTTATTACTGGGATGTTTTTAAATATTTCAGCACCTTTAGCTGAATGTTTTTTAGGTGATGCCCAATCTTGTATGATGCATTCATAAATGAAAACCCTTGAAATGTTGTTTTTTATGATAACACTTAGATCCACCACCAAGCCATCTTTGAAGATTCTTCAGTTTTTAATGATGCCTCTGAGTCACAGACAAGCATGCGCAATTCACTAAGGTGAAGTCTGGTCAGTATGTTGTAAGACTGAGCATATTCATTTGACTGAACATGAAGAATTTGAATGCAAAACATTATAAACACCATATTATATATTTTTAGAAATGCTAAAGTGGAAAGATTTACCCATGCTGTGCTGAAATTATGTCTTAGAAAAACATGATATTGTGACATTGGCTTTTCCCAACAACACTTGGCATCACAAGCTGGCTACGGCTCCAGTGCAGGGTCACCTAGGATTAGGTGCTGGTTTTAAAGGAGCGGGGAGGAGCACAGGGGGGCCCTGACTTTTGGTATTCTGGATAATCATCTCATCTCTAATGTCTCAAACGATTTTCGGTTATAGTGTTACCCCTGAATTTGTGGTTGATTCTTTATTTTGTCCATGTGTATTTTGGAAGTGCGCTTCCTTCCTGGGACTGTTTCCAAAGACATTCATCTCCACCAAATGCTAGAAGTGATCTGGTTTATTTTAAGATGTACGATTTAAACTGTTTACAAACCAGCATGTCAGGAATGAAGCATCAACATCCTCACTTGATTTTTGTAGGGCCAGCTCTAGGCATGGGATGAATAAGCACTGACCTAAGAGTGCCATGACTTGGGGTTGCCAAAACCCATTGTAGCGCCCCACCCCTTCCATGGATGCATGACGATCTTCAAGGAGCTCACTCTCGACCCTGGCTGGTCAGTTTCACATGTGGTTGTAAGCAGGCTGATTTCTAAAGGGGAGCCTCACTGCCTCTCGGTCTTCAAATTTACTCCCAGTTGTGAGGGTGCCAATCTCAAGGGGTGGCATCACTCTCCACTCCTCAACTTCACATGAGATTGAGAATACACCACAGGGGGACCTGCCAATTGTGACTCACTCTTCGATGTAATTTATCAATTTTAGGCGCAAGCACCCAATACTGCCTATGAGTGCCATGTATCCTTGACCAGCCCTGGACTTGTGGATGATAATTTTGGTACTTGTATTTTGGCTAATGAACTAATTGGTGCCATTCTGATGATGGAGGTGCGTCCACAGGAGGAATTACGTGGACTTTGTTGTATTGACTGAATGGAAGAACTCACAGACTGATGTGCACAACTGACATTAATGGTTAAGGTGTAATTTTGTATTTGTTTTAGCATTCTAATTGAATTAAGTTAAGGTTTAAGAATTAATTGATTTTCTGTCTGACAAAAGGTTCAGTTTGGTATAGTAGTTATTTACTGAGTGTTTTTAAAGGATAACAAGGAGGCAAGATTCAACATTCTCAGGATGAGCAGGCCGAATAGACAGATTATATATAGTAGTGGCCAAAATGTTGTGTGTTGCAAACGTTGCTGCTTCAGCATTTTCAGATTATTTTTTACATGTATCTATGGTGTACTGAAGAACAATTATAAACATTTCATAAGTTTCAAAGGTATTTATTGGCAAATACATCAAATTTATGTAATGTGTCAATATTTGTCCCTTCTTCTTCATAACTTGTGCAGTTCGCTCTGGCATGCTGGATATCAGCTTCTGGGCCAAATCCAGACTAATGATGATCCAGTCTTGCCTTTTTAGTGCTTGGAGTTGATCACAATTTGTGGGCTTCTGCTTGTTCTCCCACTTTTTGAGGACTGACCACAGGTTCTCCATGGGATTAAGATCAGGGGAGTTTCCTGGCCACAGGTCCAAACTGTCAATGTTATGATCTCTGAGCCACTTCATTATCATTTTTGCCTTCTGACATGGTGCTCCATCAGGCAGGGCAATACACAGATCATCACCAACTTGTGCCTGGATTGCTCTTGGAGGACGTTTTGATACCATTCTTTATTTATGGCAGTGCTCTTGCTCAGAATTTTGAGTGGGACAACCCACTTGGATGAGAAACAAGCCCACACATGGATTGTCTCAGGATGCTTCACTGCTGTCACAACACAGGATTCATGGTAGCCTTCACCTTTTCCTTCTCAGAAAAATAGGTTTTGCAGATGTCCCAAACTGTTGCAAGGAGAATTCATACGAAAAAATAACTCTGCACCAACTTTGCAATGCTGTCCAATCCTTGTACTTCCTTCAGAATTTCAGTCTGTCCTTGAAGTTTTTCTTGGAAAGAAGTGGCTTCTTTGCTGCCCTTCTTGAAACAAGGCCTTTGTCCAAAAGTCTTCACATCACGGTGTGTGCAGATGTACTCACACCCACCTGCTGCCAAAACTGAGCAAGCGCTCCATTGGTGGCAACACGATTCTGTAGCTGACTTCTCAGGAGGAGAAGGTCCTGGTGCTTGCTGGAACTTTTAGCTCATCATATTGTGCCAGGGCAAAAATAAGTAAAACTGGATTTTTGTGATAAAGTTAACTTTTTATGCTATTAAAGCTCTTTGCAATTTATTAATATGCATCTGATCACTATGCACAATAATATGAAAACGATGTGAATTGCCATCGCAAAAACTGAAGCCACAGATTTTTCAAAACACACCATTTGTGTCACAGCCAAAACGTTTGGCCGCTACTGTAAAACAACAGACAATAGTGAGAGTTCTTTTTCTCCTTTACATCTGGGAATGATATAAGCTGCTGTGGGTGTCTAGAGAAGCTCTGTAACTGAAGAAATGTGTCACCTGGAGTGAAAGACCATCTTAAATGTACTGCAGCTACAAGAGTCCAAGTTATATATGGGTGGCTCTTTGTATTCATGAATTCAAACAACCACAGGTCAAAAATATTAAAAAAAATTTTTCAGAAAGATCCAAAAAGCAAAACTTTAATTGCTGTGCTCTGAACAATATACTCAACCCACAAAAATGAAGTGATGTGTAGGCATACCGTGCTGTAGCCTCCCGCCATTTCCCAGACCCTCAGTCTATGTCTGGCACTCGTTGTTTGAACTTTGTTCCCATCTTGTTCATTTGTTACTAGTGTTGTGTGTGTAGCTGGTTAATTTAATTTTGCATTAGGTGATGGGATTTTGAACGTTTTATATTTGGCAGCCTAGCACTTGCTCCCTCTACACATGCTGGAAGCAACAGCGCTGTAGAGGAAAAATGATTTGCGACATGCTGGCCATTTCTGTTGCTGTTTGCTTTTTAGGTGACCAAAACTCTTTCATAAATTTTGATCTCTTATGTAGTTTTCTAAAAGTGTTTGTTGTTGCTATATGAACTTGTTTGTGCTTTAATAAGTAGCAGACACATGTCGCGTCATGAATGATTTAATTTCCAAATGGCGCTTCATGAGCCTTTCTACTGATCATTCTTTGGAACTGCTTGATTCCATTCAACTTTGTGACACTTCTTACTGAGTGTTTCCAAGGGTACTTTTGCTTTTTTTTGTGCCTTCCAACTTCTCTGTATTTTTGATGTAATTTTGTCCACCTTAGTCTTACTATTATTAAATGTATGTGGTTAGTTTTTACTAATTTATTTTAATTTATTCTGTTTTGTACATTTCTTGCTTATATGGATATGGACCATGATGTGGAGAAACCAATACACTAAACTGCATTTTGCCAGTAAACTGAAAAAACAAAACTTTTTTGGAAAAATAAAATTTTTGTGAAAGTACGGAAGCGTATTACTGCCACGACATAATAAAAAAAATATGATCACTATCACGTTATAACGTGAAAATATTACATTATAACGTGAAAACATCACGTTAAAACGAGAAATCATATCATGTGATAACGTGAAAATATAAGATTATAACGTGAAAACATCACGTTAAAACGACAAATAGTATCACGTTAAAACGTGATACTATTTCACGTAATTACGTGATAAAGTTTCATGTTATAACGTGAAACTTTTTTGGTTATCCAGTGAGGAGTGCACGTCTGCAAATGAAACGGCTCATTTACACGACTTGATCAAATTCTACTTTATGCTTGGGGTCAGACATGGAGAGATTCTGCTCCTGCTGACTAAGGTGGATGGTTTTGTAATAAGTATGCGTACACTGAGAAGAATTTTAAAAGACATGGGGCTTTACAGAAGAAAAAATCAGTCCGACATTTTGGAGGTAGCATCATTTCTCATTGACCAGCTGGAAGGGCACGGAAGGCTCCATGGATACAAGCTACACCATCTCAGCTGCATTCAAGCTGGGCATGTTGTGACCCAAACCACAGTGAGGCATTTAATAAAGTTTCTAGAACCCCGTGGTGTTGAGCAAAGACGGAGGAATCGACTGATGCGACGCGTGTACATTAATCCTGGACCTAATTTTATGTGGCATGACAAACTAAAGCCGTTTGGAATATGATGGTTTTTCAAGGCTCATGATATGGCTTCATGCTTATTCAACAAACAGCGATTTTACGTTTTAACGTGATACTATTTGTCGTTTTAACGTGATGTTTTCACGTTATAATGTAATATTTTCACGTTATAACGTGATAGTGATCATATTTTTTTTATTATGTCGTGGCAGCAATACGCTTCCGTATGAAAGGAATTATTTCAGTATAGCTTTAATAATCTTTTAAAACTTTCATCACTCTACATTTCATGGCAACATTTTTTTCAGGTTGACTTAAATTTATATAGAGCATTTGTCATTGAAAGTCTTCACTTGTAGGGAGGTGTTTCTGAATGAAATAAATACACAAATAAAAGTACAATACTGTGAAATATGACAGTAAAAATATTAACATGAAATACAAGTATAAATAATTACATGTGTCACAGAATGTATATTTTTATTGCTTATTCCTTTATTGTTTCCACATTTATTTATTTCAGTGCCATAGGACCCAACATGAAATGAGCCCTTTAGCGTGTACTGTTTTTTGATTGGTGAATCACTAGAGTGGCCAATCAAGTGCCACATTTTCAGCAGACACTTCAGATGCGCACTCTTAATGATGAATTCGGGGTTATTTCAATTAAAGTAGCCGCTTTGCACAGTAATTCTGGGCAACTTGCAGTCGTATCTGAAGTGACAGGTCACAGCTTTGAGCATACATATGAGCCAGAGGATTACAAGCCAAGCAAAGTGCATACATCCACTCACCAATCAAAAAACAGCACTTGATAGAGCCCGTCCTTTCAGCTTGGATTTCAGAGCTTATTTCATGTTTTGTGTTTGTATGTGTGTCAATGAAATGAAGAAACAATCAAGAGAATATATTTTGTGACACATTTAGTTATTTTTTTAGTAACATTTTATGTTATTATTATATATTCGTTGTCACATTTCGCAGTAGTTTTTTTTTTATTTACTAGCGACTGGTAGCCCGATCTAAGTTTGTGAAATCCATACTTTCTCTGCAAAGAATTATTTGTTTTTTTAAGTCCTTGAAATGATTTTGTTATTATGGCACTTATTTGTGCTTAAAATAGACCTTTTCAGCCGATGTAATGAAGAGCTTCCTGTTTAAAACGGGGCTGCGAGACGTGAACTCAGCTCTTCGGCGCACCTCATTTGATTTTTTCCGGCAAACAAATTTTCAAAACAAACCGTATTTTACGACTCTAATCAGAGTCGGGGTAATAATTATGTTGGCGTGGTCATTTTAGATCTGAGATCGGCTAAAATTTAAACAATGACCGTTGTTAATACCCAGCCGTCATTACTCAGTTTGCCAATAGATGTTAGAAGGACGGATGCCAAAACCGAACTGCCCAAAGATAGATTTCGACGTTCCAAGCAAATGGCAATTCATTCTAAATTACTTACGGTTCCGGACCTGTCAAAGGGTTTAAGTCAGTCGACGATGTTAGTTCTGGAAAGTACGCCCCACCAAACCAACGTTCCAAAAACCAACCGAGCTTACTGCTATCTATCTGCTCGAACCAACACCGACTTACTATACTCGGCCGTCCAGCAGCGTCACTGAAGCATTCGAGCATTCTTAGCCAATCATGCAATACTGCGTCCGCGTTTGCCACGTTATGTTCTAACTACAGAGCCAGAGTCCCATTGCATGGTTCTAACTTGTATTGTGTCGAGGTATTGACGTGAACACCATACCTACAGATAGAATCAAATTATATATAAGGATTTATTTATTTATGTATGCATTTATTTATTTACAGAGTGAGTCAAAATTATATTAACCTTTCAATGGCGGAAACAATTTATTTACAAAACATACTTCATATGTTCAAGGTGATTTATATGAATGTTTCAAACTGTTCACCATCATGCTCAACACACGTACCATATGTGGCACATAAATTGTCCACAAAAATTGTGTATAAGTATATACATAGCAACACCATTAGTGTTAACATAATTTTGACTCGCCTTATATTTATTTATATGATAATCCCTCAATGCACATGTGGCCTCTGGTGTCTTTGCTTTAAAATCTGATGCCTGTTTCTTCATGAAAGGTGCCATGCACACCTCTTTTTGTTCACGCCTCCCTACCTGCATTTGTTTCGCTTTAGCCGTGAAATGAACCAACTTTTGCAGCCTCCATTAAAAGGCAGCCCTGCTTGGCTGGTCTTGTGCTGTCAAACGCTCATCAAGTAAAACCACAGTGTTTCACAGAGAGTTAGTATGAAAGGCAACGAGAGGCGAGTGCAAAACTCATAAAATGTATCGAAACGTGATGTAATTAGAGAGCAAAGGTGAGCGGCTGTTAGAAGAGCTGCAAAGACCTCTTCCCGCACATACTGGAGAATACCCAGAGGACCCAGCTGGGTTAATGGATCATTCCTTGAGCTCATTTCTCCACTTTGCTGGAGGGTTGGCCATCACAAGGTCGCAGCATGAACCTGTTACTGTATTTATGTTATGCTAGAAGCTAAAGCTTTTTTTTTTTTGCCCGCTGCCTCAACATTGGCTTGTACACTCATTCCTTGCATCAGTGACTCCTTGGCTTGAGTCCAATCTGTTTTGGGTTGTTTGGCAGCACATAATTGCCATCGTGGCAGTAAGGGAATTGAAAGACGCCATCACAGCACATCACTGAGGCAGCAGTGCTTAACGGAGGGCAAGCAAACCATTAGCACTGTTCCTCTGTGCCTCTGGGAAGGAATATCAGTAATAAAATAAAGAAATGTCATAATGTCATTTAACATGATGGGCTCACTCAAACTTCTCTTATTATCTTTTTCAGGGGCCGCAGCTAAGCATACACAAGGCAGTGAGATACTCCAAGCTGACAGTCTCATACATGATGCAAATTGAAATTCAAGCCAGGCTTCTTTACTGGTGCACAGCTGCCTTCATTGTGGATTTCCTTTCTTTTGTAAAAGCCTCTTTTTCTGCATACCATACTGATGCTGACTCTGCTCCTACACACCTTTGGCTTTTTTAAATTTTTTGTCTTACTAAATGCCAGGTCGTATGCAGCTTTGGTTTATGTCTCAATGTTTTCCTGTGACTTACTGGGTATTTTAATAATTTTTTTCTACATTGTTTTCTTAGGTTCTTGTCAGTAATGTGGCCTGCAGCAGTGCACACCATAAAAGGCATCTTATAATAGGATTGCCAGATGTCCCTTATATACAGGACATGTCCCATATTTGATAATTTTGTCCCCTGTCCGGTACTGACCTTTCAGGGACATCCAAATGTCCCATATTTAGTTAATTTTCAAATTTCATAATAAAAATATATTTTTACTATCTTCTTACGGTACTTAGTTGTAACTTTATAAGTAAGTGTACTTTCTTTTCTCAGATTCTCTTGATGAAAATAACCCAAATGTAACGAGGACACTAGTGTTTTGCTGTCTGTTTGGAGCTTGTTCAGTTGCTATGGTTAGCTGGCTGAGGACAGCGAGCGACACTCTTACCGTTTTGCTCTCCAGCCGCTGCTGTGCAGTTCTGTGTTAGCATTGCAACATACAGTGACTGTCAACGAAGTGGGTTGTTACTACTTGCCACAGCCCACTTTTTTTCAAACTGTATTAAATAATATTTCTCTGTTCACTGTATTAAATAAATATTTTCAAATGGTTTCACTTTTTACAGAATTCTTTTTTTAGCTTGTATTAAATAATTTTCAAATGATTTTACTTTTGTTGTCCTCATAACCCATTAAAATCCTTGCTTTATGTTATTTCTCTACTTTTATATAATATATTGGTCTGGGTGTGTAGGGGGCATGTATAAATTTATATATACAGTATAATAATATAGAGAAAGATTTTATGAGTGTCCCGTATTTCTAATTTTCTATCTTATTTGTTAAACAAAAAACTGATGCATGAGGACAATCGAAGTTAAACAAACTTGTCGAACTAATGGAATCTTCAACTGAGTGCAATTCCAAATGAGAATTCGATCTGCTGCTACTCTTGACTTCTTGGAATTTACAGCAAACACGAGTGTACCTCCGTGGATTTCAGGTATTTTATCGTTTCCAAACTAGGTGGTTGTAATGCTTTTTCTAGTCTGACATGACTGATGCTGCTGATGGTCTCTTATGGGAAACGTTACAGAGGAAACAGGTAAAGGGACAGAGTCTCATGGTAAAATACTAAACTCTAGTTTATTTTTGATGCATTTGCGCAGGGCTCGACCAGTAGATATTCCTACAACCCCTTTACTCCGAGCTGCTGCCATACCCTTCTCGGGCACGAGGGCTGTGCAGCGAAAATGACGTCAGATTCGGAGACATGCGCGGCACATGGACATTTTTTAAAATATGGGGCACGCGGTAGCAGCGACCAAGTATCCAAATGATAAATTTGAATGAGAGGATGGTTATGTGGCTGCCAGAACATTGAACAATGGGCTGAACGTGACGCAACAGGTCATCAAAACGGACATGCAAAAACATTCAAAATGCATCTGCTGATCATGTAGGTGACCCACTTATGAGTATATTACACTTTACCTTCCTTTAACACTCCATCTTCCCCTTGTCTCCCTCTTGAAGTCAGTAATTACAAGCACAACTGTTACTCCATCAGTAGAGTCGCACATCCTCTGCTGTGACATCATTAGCGATGCGCCACTGACCACACAGTCTCCCAAGGAACTACTGCCGTTATGAGAGGGTGTACCATAGCCGTCCTGCACGTAGGAGGGCGGGATTGGACTCAGATGGTTTGGGAGGCCGACATTCAGGACTTACAGTATGTATCCTGGGAATGGACTTTTTGTACCGTGCTAAAGCTCAAATAGATTTTGCCCAGAGAACGCTGACAATTCCAAGCAGTTTCCCTCTTCGTTTGGAAGTGAATAACATGAGACTACCCCGGACTGCGAAATTTGAGTCATTGTCCGAGGCTGAATAGGTGAGGGCTGCTGCGGACTGGAGCCTGGCCATGGAGAATCTGTGGCAGACAAGCCGACAAGGACTAAGTCTAGATTAACAACAACTATTGCGGTGCTTGCTGTGGGAGTATTGGGACCGGTTTGCTACATCCCCAGCTGACCTCAGGTGAACTCATCTGGTTCAGCACAACATAGACGTTGGTGACACAAGGCCCATCAGACAACAACCATGGCGCCTCCCAATGGCACATAGAGGAGAAGCCGCTGCTCTTATTGAAGACATGTCAGAAATGGATATTATCGAGTCCTCTGAGTCTCCCTGGTGTTCGCCGGTGGTACTAGTGAAGAAGACCAGAAACTGTCACTTTTGTGTTGACTATCGGAAGTTAAACCAAGTGACCAAGAAGGATTCGTACCCTTTGTAGATGAGGCCCTTGATCTTGTGGCAGGGTCTACCTGGTTCTCCACTTTGGACTTGTGGAGTGGGTACTGGCAAGTAGAACTGGCCCCAGAGGCCTGGGAGAAAACAGCCTTTTCAGTGGGTGAAGGGTTGTGGCAATTCAAGGTACTGCCATTCAGGCTGTGTAATGCCCCGGCCACAATCGAAAGGCTAATGTACCGCACCTTGACAGGGTTGCCCCGTTCCCAGTGTCTCATCTATTTGGATGATGTTTTGGCCCACGGATCCTCCTTTGAGACAGCACTGGAAGCACTCAGGGCTGTTTTGGGGCGACTATGCATAGCAGGGTTAAAGTTACATCCAGGGAAGTGTCACTTGTTACAACGGGAAGTTACTTACCTGGGACATCAGGTGAGTGGCCAGGGTGTGGCCACGCATGGAATTTAAGGTTCAAGCCATTCATGAGGGGCCAGCTCCCATCAATGTGAGGCAGGTTAAGGAGTTTATGTTCCTGGCCTCATATTATAGACGATTTGTTCCACATTTTGCCACGATCGCTTCCCCCCTTCATCAGCTTACCTGAAATGGAAGAGTCTTCCAGTGGGGAGACGAAGAACAACGGGCTTTTAAATTGCTGAAGGCTGTGCTCTGTGGTGCTCCTGTATTGGCTTCACCAGACCCATCGCAGAGTTTCATTTTGGATACTGACACCAGTGATTTGGGTTTGGGAGCCATCTTAGCCCAGGAATACCTTGATGGCTGAGCATGGGGTCGCGTATTTTAGCAAGTCCCTTAGAAGGAAAAGAGCAATTACTGTGTCACCAGGCGAGATTTGTTAGCGGTAGTAGAAGCCATCCGCCACTTTCGGCATTATCTGGGTGGAGCCCCATTCATGCTGAGAAGCGGTCATGCCGCTCTTCAATGGCTATTATCTTTCAGGGAACCTGAAGGGCAACTGGCTTGGTGGCTGGAGTGGCTACAAAATTTCACTTTTACTATTCAGCATCACCGAGGGATGCAACATTGAAATGCTGATGCCCTTTCTCGGCGTCCCTGCCTCCAGTCTGAATGCAGGTATTGTGCACAGCAGGAAAGAAGAGAGCTAGAAAGTGATGAAGGGCACACCTGCAGGGTTGTCTCTGTGAAGGATGATGAGGCTGAATGGCAGTTGTGGCAGGAACAGGATCCAGAGATACAACGAGTCTGTGGATGGATGGAAAGAGGGACACAAACCAACCAGGGAAGAGGTGGCTCCAGAAGGGACTGCAGTAAAGGGCCTATGGTCCCAACGGGACAGTTTGCGGTTGCATAAAGGGATTTTATGACGACAATGGCGTAACCCAGCAACTTGAGAGGCAAATTGGCAGGTAGTTGTTCCCCAGAAGATTCGAATGCAGGTATTAGAGACTGTGCATGAGGGTGCTGGGTTGGGCCACTTTGGAGTAAAGAAGACACTGGGACATCTATGGCAGGGTTTCTATTAGGGGACGTGTCGACGTGACGTGGAGGACTACTGCCGCCAATGCAACACGTGTGCTGCTAAGAAGGGGCCTTCTGGACAATCTACAGCCCCGTTGCAACAATACAGAGTACGCATGCCCATGGAGAGGGTGGGAATTAATGTTGTGGGGCCCTTCCCCCACTCCCAGCGGGGCAACAAGTTCATTCTCGCTGTGGCCGACTATTTTACAAAGTGGCTCAAAGCTTACCCCCTTCCTGATCAGGAAGCTGAGACAATGGCGGACGCTCTAATTGGGGGTATGTTCAGTCATTTTGGAGTGCCGGAGGAACTTCACTCTGATCAGGAATGAAATTTTGAGAGCAGAGTGTTTCAGCTGGTTTGTGAACAGTTACAGATTCGGAAGACCCGCACTACACCCCTGCATCCCCAGAGTGATGGGCTGGTGGAGCAGTTTATTCAGACACTTACTACCCAGGTGGCTATGGCCACCAGCCATCACCAAAGTGATTGGGACCAGAAACTGCCCTTGATCCTCCTAGCATGCCGAATGACAGTTCAAGAAGCGACTCGCTGTACCCTTGCCCTTCTGATGTTGGGATGCGAGTTACGGACGCCTGCTTCACTGCCGTATGGACGAGCGCCAGAATCCTGTGTGACTCCAGTCAGCCCTAAATATGCTCGTCACCTCCAGGACCAACTCGATACAGCCTATGACTTTGCTCGTCAACATCTGCGCGAAGCCGGGCTCGCACAAAAACAGCACTATGATTTGCGGACTCGAGGTCGACCCTTCAGCCCAGGTGACTCAGTTTAGGTGTTCAGCCCTCGTCGAAAGAAGGGTTGGTCCCCGAAACTAGACAGTGCCTGATCGGACCATGTCAAGTGCTGGAACGAGTGGGAGAAGTTGTCTACTGGGTACAGATTTCACAACAAAATCGGCAAGTGTTCCTACATCAGGACCGACTGGCGCCCTATTGTGGTGGAGGGGAGAAAGACTCAGGGATGCCAGTAGACTCTTCGCAGATGGTTCGACTGGAAAATACATCGCCTGGAGGCCTTACTCAGGGAGGGGATGAACAGCCAAGCCCCGATGCCCCCGCGAGATTTCCAAAATGAACAGTCAGGCTGCCAAGCCGATATCAAGATTTCAAGGTTCCCTCAAGGGTGAGGGATTTCTACGGAGGAGGTAGTGTAGCATCCCAGCCAGGTTGAAGCCTTTTTTTTGAGTGACTGCTAGGTCCGATTGAGGGAGGGCGGAGTACAGCACGGAAGACTGACAGCGGGGTATTGATTGATGCGGTAAAGGGGGGGCCGGACCCGGGATGGGAGGAGGGGTTGGAGAGGGTGCTTTATAAGGGGTGTGTTTGGGGTTACGAAGTCGGCATTCTTTTTCTTGATTGTTTGAATGAAACATTTTTGGTGAGACTTTACTACGTCTGTCTGTTTTTTTACTTCTCTTTTCGAACCTGACGCGGAGGTCGCTACAATATCAACTCAGCGATATAACGGGCTCCAACAAGAGTACATTTGTTTTGGGAGCTTTCTGCAGCATGCTTTATAGTGCGCTCTGTGTGTTGGCTTCTATTGGTGCCTCTTCACCAAACATGGGGGCCATGTGGTCGAAAATGATGTCAGATTTGGAGATATTCTCCTGTTTTTGCGTATATTGGAAAAGGACATATTTTCTAACTGCATGCGGGCTTCTCACGGTATGTACGGACCAAGCTTAAGACAGCCTTCTGAAGGCCCTTCATTTACTGTGCGCAGCCGGAGCCATTTCAACATTATGTCTGCATGTCATCCAATAGTCAATCTACAACAAATATGGAAATTTGATGGATATACTGTAGAGTTTGTATATATATGTGTGTGTGTGTGTATTTAGATATGCACTACTCAAAATGTAATAGTGAATCAACTTCACCTGCTTTGGTGCAAATGAAAGTGACAAGAGGTCCACTGGAGAGGCAACTGCAAGACAGCCCCCCAAAACTGAATGGTTTTGCAGGTGGTGGCTCTCTCCTTATGCTTATGCATATGCTTATGATTGTTCTCTAGTGCCATTGTCACTACTGGTAGCATGAGGTGGTACCTGCAGCCAATTCAGGTTGCACAGGTAGTCCAGCTCCTCCAGGATGGCACATCCATACATGCCGCCGTAAACCGTACTGTTTGAATAAAACTGCAATGCTTACTTTGCACATAGTTTTTACATTTTTGGATCATTGTTTTGTTCCATGTTTATTCAATCAATCAATCAACATTTATTTATATAGCACATATTCATACAAAAAAATGTAGCTTAAAGTGCTTTACAAAATGAATAGAAAAATAGAAGACACAATAAAAAATAAACATAAGTCAACATTAATTAACATAGAATAAGTAAGGTCCGATGGCCAGGGTGGACAGAAAAAACAAAAAAAAAAAATAAACTCCAAAGGCTGGAGAAAAAAAATAAAATCTGTAGGGGTTCCAGACCACGAGACCGCCCAGTCCCCTCTGGGCAATCTACCTAACATAAGTCAAACAGTCCTCTTTGTATTTAGGGTTTTCATGGAAGGACCTGATGATGATGGTCACGTAGACTTCTGGCTTTCAGTCCATCAATGTTGGTGCATCATGATGCTTTGAGTAGGTGGTGGTGGCGCAGGCCGCCACCACAAAGAAACAGAAGAGAGAGTTGGGGTCGGTACGGATTTTGGAGCCACTGTGAATAGTTATGATGAAGAATTGAACATACAGAGTATCAGTATTAAGTTAAAGTGAAGTTATAAAAAGGCCATGTTAAAGTAATGTGTTTTCAGCAGTGTTTTAAAGTGCTCTACTGTATTAGCCTGGCGAATTCCTATTGGCAGGCTATTCCAGATTTTAGGTGCATAACAGCAGAAGGCCGCCTCACCACTTCTTTTAAGTTTAGCTTTTGGAATTATAAGCAGACACTCATTTGAAGATCTAAGGTTACGATTTGGAATATAACGTGTCAGGCATTCCGATATATAAGATGGAGCGAGATTATTTAAGGCTTTATAAACCATAAGCAGTATTTTAAAGTCAATCCTGAATGACACAGGCAACCAGTGTAGTGACATCAAAACTGGAGAAATGTGTTCGGATTTTCTTTTCCCAGTTAGGATTCTAGCAGCTGCATTCTGCACTCGTTGCAAGTGATTTATATCTTTTTTGGGTAGTCCTGAGAGGAGTGCATTACAGTAATCTAGTCGACTGAAAACAAAAGCGTGAATTAATTTCTCAGCATCTTTCAATGATATAAGAGGTCTAACTTTTGCTATGTTTCTTAAGTGAAAAAATGCTGTCCTAGTGGTCTGATGAATATGCGATTTAAAATTCAGGTTGCAGTCAACGGTTACCCCTAAATTTTTTACTTCCGTCTTAACTTTCAATCCTAGTGCATCAAGTTTATTTCTGATAACCTCATTGAATTCATTATTGCCAATTACTAAAATTTCAGTTTTCTCTTTATTTAGTTTGAGAAAATTACTATTCATCCATTCAGAAATACCAGTAAGACATTGTTTTAGTGAATCGAGAGAGTCGGAGTCATCAGGTGCTATTGATAAGTACAGCTGTGTGTCATCAGCATAGCTGTGGTAGCTCACGTTGTAACCTGAGATAATCTGACCTAACGGAAGCATGTAGATTGAGAAGAGCAGCGGACCCAGGATAGAGCCTTGTGGAACAAATTATTGGCTCATTGGGCCGCAGTTGAGCAGGCCAGTATACTCACTGCTGTGCCTGGCAGAGGCACATTTAATCAGGCAGGTCTCAAGTCTCTCCTGCTGGCTTCAGGGTGCAGGCCCTCAAAATCTGAAACTGGCTACCCACAAAGCACAAGGGATGTAGAAAAGCATGCGACAATACATGGAAACTAAACTACCTAATAATCAAATAATATAAAAGGAATATGCATAAACATGATAGACATATACTGTAAAATAGACTTTACCTTACACAAAGAAGGGTAACATCTTTTTTGTCCCTGCACTTGATTGCAATCATTTTGCCTTTTTGCCACACAGTTACTTGCACCACAGTGAACCTTCAGGCATCCAAATTCACCAGGCATATCTCGGTAGTTTGTTCATAGATTGTCATATGTATCAGTTTCACTATCCGTGTCAACATCTGAAGACCAATTCACATCGTCATCACTACTGTGTGATTCAACTAATGGTTCAGTTTCAGTTTGTTCTAAAATGGGCTTTACAGCTTTTTGTTTTACACACCATTGTGTGTTTTGTTTGTAGGTTCCGCTCCACTCATGTATATTGATAAGCTACCATTGAGTGATAAACGCATTTAAGTTTTCATGATTTTTTTGCCACATGATGTTATTTTATCCACTAGATGCCAGCAGAATACTGTCCCTAGTGTTATTCGGGTGGTACATTGAATCATAACAGCTTATTCCAAGAGACACTTGGGGTTAACCATTTTTACCTAGCATTTCAAGCCCAAGAGAGACTTGGGATTAACACTATGGAGGTTAACATTTATTCTGCTTATAGCTTCATATGATGATTTCAAATGGTTTAATTTGTTGATTCTTACTGCAGTGTATTTGGGTTTGATGTCACAGTGATGTTTCACCGTGTTACTCTTTACAATAACAACTGTTTCATGACAAGTTAAGTACATTGGTTTCTTACTATTTTCCAGATTAATGAAGGTGAACTTTTCAGTCCACTCATCGCTAAATGCAGGGCCACCGAGATAAAATCCTGGGTGCAAAGAAGGTGTGTGGGCCCTTATGCAAAATTCTGTATACATGTATTTGTGAATATTATTATTTATTTCTAACAATTGTAGATTACATTGATACATTTAAATAAGTATGTATAGGTATAAATGTAATATTAAAGTAATATATTTATAATAGTAAAAAACGTTTATAATAGCATTTATTGTCTGCGGAACAATGGTGCTTTCCTGACCTTTTTCCTGGTGAAACATTGAATTACATAATCAAAATGAATCAGTTTGGCTAGATCAGACTCAATACTGAGTCTTGCCAAATTTACTAGTCGTGCTTGTGACACAGTGGATCTTAGAACATTTTTTACCAGCTTTAGCTTGCTGAACGAGCACTCTGCAGAGGCGACAGTGGCAGGAATTGTCAACAGAATACACAGATCAACGCATATATTTGGAAAGAGTCCTTCCAGTTTGTACTTTTTCAAGCAATTCAGCAGCTCCAATGGGTTCAGTTGGTTCTCTTCAAAATTTGATTGATGAACAGCAGGCAGATGACTCATCTCCATTACAAGATCTTCACTGATATCAGCAGGATATTGGGATATTGATCTGACAGTGATTTAGGTTTTTCTTTCAGCTCATCTACAGGAATTGTTAGGTACTGCCAGAGGAAGCTGAACTTCTCAGAAAGATGTGACCCACGTGCCTTTTTAATTTTGAAACTAAACAGACTTGCAAAATGTAAAAAAATACAATAAAAATTAAATGAATTAAATAAATAAATGTTCAAATTATAATAAAAATTTCAGGATGCGTTGGGCTTCACCGGCCCCCTTGAGCTTCATAGGCCCCGGAGCAATGTACCGCTGCACGCCCCTCTCCTCAGGCCTGCCTAAATGTGCAGCTTTTACTGTTAAATTCCTTTTCTTTGTGCTTACCATTTATGAACACACCATTTTACTTTTTCTATGAGTATTAACCATTGCTAATTTGCCAAGAATGTCCTCACTGCAGCCTGCACAATGGCAGAGTTAGATGTTTAGGGAGGACCTTGCTAATGTCATCAAGTTCACACTCACAGGATTGCAGCTTCTGTGGCTAAACCAGATAGAAGAGCATCAGTAACAAATGCTCTGAGGGCAGATTACTTACATAGCACTATTCTTATGCGCACTGCCACTGAAAACAAATAATCCAAATAACTGAATTTTTGTTTTGTTCATGGATTAGATTAAATTGTGTTTGGGTTTGGTCTGGATTGGATTCCAGCTATTAAGCACCACTATCTTACGTGGAGTACTGAGGAGAGACAGGCAGTGGCAGCATCACTTATTATCATTGTTCGAGACAGAATCTCTGTGTGTGTGTGTGTGTGTGTGTGTTAAGCTTAGGGTGCGAGAGCAGACCAATCCATTACAAACTTCATGAATCCCACTAACCCCATGATAATACACTGCAATTGAAAAGTCCCTAATGAGAAATTGTGTGTCTCAGATATAAAATGAGATGTTATAATAACTAATACAGTCGACAGCCAATCATATCATTATTCTGCTAAATTTCACATTTAAATGTGCCAACATTTCCTTGAATATACAAAAGCATTCAATGTAAAATGCAGTATATAAAGTTAACATACTACCCACATAAAGAAAGCTCAATACATCAAATATGTTTCTTTTGTTTTGTATTTTTTGGGCACGAAATTAACTACATTTTAATTTCAACATATTTAAAGTAATTTAAAGGTTGGATGATTGGTCTACTTAAACAACATGTAATTGGTTTGCTCTTGACCTCCAGCTATTTAACAATTTGCAGACTGGATTAAGTAGGCTCAGTAAGTGGATCGATTTTCTCAGATGTGCTTTCTGGAACATGAAAACAGTTGCACTGAGAAGCAGTGGTCCAATTTGCAAAAAAGCCCACATTTACATGAATGTAATAAGTAATGGCAACAAGGCAGTGGGAGCAAAAAAAGACTCTGAAATGCTGGAACTTGCTGCTTTTGTACGCGTTTCTTAGGTATACAAACAATTGGGTCCAATGGGGGTCATATTGCTAATGTTGTGTTACAGCCAGGGTTTTTTCCCCTGGCTTGTATTTATCTTCTACTTTTTGTTGTTTTTGTTACTTTTGAATTATTATTTATTCATGTTTTTACAAATTTTGTTATGTCTTTGTATGATTTAGCATTTGTGTTTCTTTAAATGCGTTACCAGTTTGTGTATTTTGTGGATGGCGCCCCAGGAGGCAGGCCCCCCCCCCAACCTCACTGGACCTTTTATTAAAACAATGGGAGAATCTCAGCAGTCCATCTTTGAAAGTTGTAGGAGTCTTTTTATGAGTATCGTTATTTCTTGATTTGCCTTAAGATTTGCATTTTGGCATTTAGAATGCATGTTAAGCAAATCCTTTTTTGTTACAGTTTTTTCACTAATATAATAAATATTTACATTTAGAAAGATTCTTCATTTGGATTGTTTTCAAAAGCCAGCGTTTTACAGTGTTCCTCTTCCTTGTCAGTCATGTGTGTAAACTTTGGGTGTTTCGTTTGATTTTCAACCTTAAAAGCAAGCTCCCCATTTTTAGGCCTGTGTAGGTTACAACCTGCAGGTAGCAGTCTGGGGACTTGCACTTTGAGGTGAGCCCCTTCTGAACTGGCCAATGAAGGTCCTGGTCTTCAGGATGTTGTTATGGTCATGTTGGAGGTCTCACACTCTCTTGCCATGTTTGAGGCTGCCTTACATAACAGATGATCTTTATGATAAAGAGTAATCACTCCAACGTATCTCAGAATATGTTTCCGATATGGATGTGGCAGGTGGAGTTTGGAGGCAGCAATGATGGTTAAGAAATATTCAGAAATTAAAATATGCAAAAGAGAAATTAAGGAGTTAAGGACTGCACAATGTGTACTTGCTTTCTGAAACATTGCTTGTTAATATCCTTTTTCCGTTGCATATCTCTAATTTTGAGCATTTCTATAATTCTATGTTATGAAGGACAAGTTAAGGTTGAATTGGAAAGTTAAAAGAAAGCTACAGTTTTCTGATAAGTAAGTGTATGTTCTGAGGCATGTTTTACTAAAAAGAAGAGCAGAGTTTTAATGTTTACTTAATAAACCCCAGGGTCTTTAGGAAATTTGTTAAATGTTGAGATAAAGAAATACAAAGAACTGACTAGAAATCAGACAAGATGATGATCTAGCTACAGAAAGAAGTCACCAGAAAGAGCTGAAGAGAAATGATGACCGTAACTACTAAGGCGATGGGCTGCTTGCATTCGACTGTAATGGACAGCTGGGACTCTTACCTGGCTGGGACGTCTCCATAATGGAATTACCGGGGGCAGGAGCTTGAATGGGGCAATACCTCCCCCGGGAAAACAGAGAGTAGCCCCCCTGGTTTGCTACAGTGCCACGGGTTTGCAGCATGGAAGCTCAACTCTGCTGAGGCCCGTGGCCACTGCCAGGGGCCACATGGAAAATGGCTGAACCCTCCTCTGCAGGGCTGCCACCACACCTGGAAGTTCTGTTGGAAAGAGTGTGTTAAATACTAGGAGCACTTCTGGGTACTCTATAAAAGGGCCCGCCTCACTCCATTTGGGGAGCCAGAGTTGGGAGGAAGTGGGTGAAGCTTGGTGCTTTGTAATGTGCTGTGTACTGGGAAGCAAAAGAAAAACGCCACCCCACTGAAATAAAGCCTCTGTTGTGTTGAGACTTGCGCCTCTTTCAGTTGTGGCTGGTGTTTGGAGAGTTGTGCGCCCCCTGGTGTCCACAACACATATTGAAGGTGTGGATGATCTTCGTCTGATTTCAGAACTACAAGATGATCTAGGATGTATGGTATGAAACACTCCAGTGTTGTCTTGGCTGTATGCTTTGAGACGGTGATGAAAGGCAACCTGTCACCCTTGCAGCTAGGCAAGCTTTTCCTTCCCAGGTCACCATTATGCTTTGGAAGGCCATTGTGAACTCATTCAGGTATCGCAGCCAATGCTGGATGGGGATATCACTAGACCAGCTGTTCTTAAACTGTGCATGTCTTCAAAGGGCCACCTCAAGAAGCAGAGAGTTAAAATAATTTAACACTAGAAGCGCCACGGACGATGCCAATTTGCATTGTGTCTTTAAATCTTTAACTATTTCATCAATGTGCATGTCAAGCTCCTGTACTTCTTTGACATTTCCTACATTCACTTCACTTTCACCTACCAGCCCGCCTGTCTTTGGCTCCAGGTCTTGATATCTGCCTCCAAATGCTGGCGTCAAGTGTTCTTTGGTCGGCCTCTTTTCCGCTTTACCTGGGGATTCCATGTTAGGGATTGTCTGGTGATATTACTTGCAGACTTTTGTAGGGTGTGTCCTATCCAGCCCCAATGCTGTTTCTTGATTTCTTCTTCTGTGGGCAGCTGGTGTGTTCTCTGCCAGAGTTCACTGTTGCTGATGGTGTCTGGCCAGCGAATGTGGAGAATATTTCGCAGACAGCTGTTAATGAAAACCTGCACTTTCTTGATGGTGGCGGCTGTAGTTCTCCATGTCTCTGTTCCGTATAGAAGGACTGCCTTAATGTTGGTGTTGAAGAGCTTGACTTTGGTGTTGACTGGCAGCTCCTTGGAATTCCAGATGTTCTGTAGTTCCACGAATGCTGCTCATGCTTTCCTGCATTTTAAATGCCCATGTTTTTGCAACTCTGACATTCTATTGAAAAAACATGATTGATTTTCTTTTCTTTTTTATGTGAAAGACCCACTATTACCACCACCAAACCGTGCCATTGAACATTAGTATCAAGTATGAATTGCTGTCTGTCTCCTCTGGCTCACACAATTACACTTATACTTACAATTACATTGTTTATCATATGATGAAGAGAAAAACAAATCTGAAAACTGTTGGCGCTCTAGTCATTTCAGTTGGGTAAAAAGCAACTAACAACTCACATGAAATGGCATCTCATTGTTTTTCCCACACCATGGAATACGAAGTACACAGCCAGAATGAATTTCAGGAGGCACTGGAATTTGACATGTGAAGTGGCACTTGTGGACAGAGTGATTGAGCCATGAATGAATAGTGTAGCAGTGGATGGCGGCTTCCTCACAATGTTTTTACAGACACAGCTGACTTGATAGGACAAAAAATATGATTTGAGTACAGCTATACTGAAATGCTGGTGCATGTATTGAATTACATACACACAAAATTGCACAATTATTGAATCACATAACGTGAGTTGATGGCAGATGCATACACATGCAGAGAAACTGACTTTATTTTTCCATTTTCATTCATTGTCATGTCTGCTGTGTCTGTAAAAAAAGTGTAAACGAGCGGCATTCACACGTCAATAAATCCATTCCACAATGTGCAAAGTCATGTGTTCCCCTTTCTAATGTTGGTTGTGTACTTCGTATACTGAAACCTTTGTGCAGAACTGTATCATGTGTTTTAAGTAAGGGCAGACCTACCTGTTGATGAGCAGTTGTTCCTCATGGGATGTTTCATGCAATGAAAAACAAACAAAACTGAAAAATCTGGAATCAAATTATGGATACATACTGATATAAGTAACACATACACCAAATATACTCGATATTCTCTACTTTGAGGAAGATCACACTTGATTGCCAGAGACAGATGGTTTGGCTGATCATGTGACACATGAGCCTTTCACAGAAAATATGAGAAGTCACTGCTGGCAATATTTTCACATCACTTTGCATAGCAAATAAGCTACTTGCTCAAAAAACAAGCTTGCTCTCGAACAGTAAAGAAAATGGGACATTCTTTTTTTTTTTCTTCTTTTGGCTGCAAAGCTATGCAATGTTTCATATGTAAATATAAAATAATTATTTTATGTTTCAAAAGTGTTTTTTTTTTATATTTTTTTTTATGAATTTATTTACTTTTCACTGTATTATATATACCGTTCCCAGAGAAAAATAGAATTTGAGCTTCTTCTAGAACCTAAAAAACCCATAATAAAAAATCTGGAGGGGGTGGTACTGTGGTCCATGTTCCTTGCTGCAAAAGAACAAATCTGAGAACCACTGCACTTCCAGTTCTGCTCTATCTGCCTGATTTGTGTCACAAATGTAATAATAATAATTCTTTGCATTTATATAGTGTTTTTCTCACTACTCAAAGCGCTCAGCAATTGCAGGTTAAGGGCCTAGCTCAAGGGCCCAACAGAGCAGAGTCCCTTTTTGGCATTTACGGGATTCGAACTGGCAACCTTCCGATTGCCAGTGCAGATCCCTAGTAAATGTGCAAAACTTTAACACATGTATACTGTAAATGTACTCTACCTCTTCCTTTATGGCTAAAATATGCATGTGTCATATCACTCTTTTTTCTTTTACTCCAGTTAGATTTGTGTGCATTTACAAAACAAGCAAAATAAAAGAAACAAAAATAATTTGCAGTATTTTCATCTTAGGGGTACTGTAGCTGATGATAATGAAAATATTATGAAAATACTTGATTGTTCTTCATAGAATCAGTGTATGTTGTGTCTTCATTGCTAGATTAAGCATATTACTGGGTGCCAGTCATAAAATTAGAATATCATGACAAAGTTGATTTATTTCAGTAAATGTATTCAAAAAGTGAAACTTGTAAATTAGATTCATTCATTACACACAGACTGATGTATTTCATATGTTTATTTCTTTTAATTTTGATGATTATAACTGACAACTAATGAAAGTCCCAAATTCAGTATCTTGGAAAATTAGAATATAAATTAAGACCATTGCAAAAAAAGGATTTTTAGAAATGTTGGCCAACTGAAAGGTATGAACATGAAAAGTATGAGCATGCACAGCACTCAATATTTAGTTGGGGCTCCTTTGGCCTGGATTACTGCAGCAATGCGGCGTGGCATGGAGTTGATCAGTCTGTGGCACTGCTCAGGTGTTATGAGAGCCCATGTTGCTCTGATAGTGGCCTTCAGCTCTTCTGAATTGTTGGGTCTGGCGTATTGCATCTTCCTCTTCACAATACTCCATGGATTTTCTAGGGGGTTAATGTCAGGCGAGTTTGCTGGCCAATCAAGAACAAGGATACCATGGTCCTTAAACCAGGTACTGGTAGCTTTGGCACTGTGTGCAGGTGCCAGGTCCTGTTGGAAAATGAAATCTGCATCTCCATAAAGTTTGTCAACAGCAGGAAGCATGAAGTGCGCTAAAACTTCCTGGTAGACAGCTGCGTTGACCTTGGACCTCAGAAAACACAATGGACCAACACCAGCAGATTACATGGCACCCCAAACCATCACTGACTATGGAAACTTTACACTGGACCTCAAGCAACGTGGATTCTGTGCCTCTCCTCTCTTCCTCCAGACTCTGGGACCTTGATTTCCAAATGAAATGCAAAATTTACTTTCATCAGAGAACATAACTTTGGACCACACAGCAGCAGTTTTGTCTTTAGCCCAGGCGAGACGCTTCTGACGCTGTCTCTTGTTCAAGAGTGGCTTGACACAAGGAATGTGACAGCTGAAACCCATGTCTTGCATACGTCTGTGCGTGGTGGTTCTTGAAGCACTGGCTCCAGCTGCAGTCCACTCTTTGTGAATCTCCCCCACCGTTTTGAATGGGTTTTGTTTCACAATCCTCTCCAGGGTGCGGTTATCCCTATCGCTTGTACACTTTTTTTTTCTACCACATCTTGGTAGACAAAAATTGATGATTTGAAAGGGCAGTGAAATGTGCAGAAATGTTCAACAGATGCCCCTATTCATCACTGGAAGAGGATCTCCTGCATTTCAGGATAAGTTGGAGACATTGAGTCTAAATGTGAATAGAAGGGACTCTTGATCTGACTGAGTTTTTCCAGTCGAAAAAGGCAACAGCTGCCGTGGTGATTGAAGCAATGCCCATATGCGGATGGACTAGACAGCTTTGAGGTGCTTCAGGTGAACCATTGGTGACTCAGGAAGGTAAGATGTTGCCCAGGTTGCTATTAGCAAGGGCAGGTAAAATGTCGGCTTCAACTGGAGATATTATCAAGAGGCTGAAGTCCTTTAAGGAACTCCTAAACCTGGTGAAAATGTCTGCCATGGAGGAGTAAGTGCTGGAAGCACTGGTTGGGTCTGGATCTGTTCTTGTGGTTAAGGGCACTGTGATGTTCAAAAAGCTCCTAAGTGGTAAGACCATTAGGGATGTTTTATGGGGGTGTTTTGGTTAATATTTCTGTTCAGTGTTGAAGAGACTGTTCAGACTGGGGTAGTGGTCCTTATTTTTAACTAGGAGTGTAAAAGGTGATTTCTAATTTTCAAGGGATCTTGTTCCTCAGCTTCCCTAGGAAAGCATAGCCGTTGGAACAGTGAACCATGTCTTTGCCCTTACATAGAAATCTGGGGATCATGGAAGCTGCCAATCCTGTCTACATGAGCTTTTTGGACATGGAAAGTATGTGTACCTCATGGTATTGTAGAAGAAACTTCAAGTGTAGGGGCTAACAGGGTCATATCTGTGTGACACTCTGTACCTGTATTCTGTACCAAGTCTTGTATTTGCATACTCGGTGATGAGTCCTTTCAATTTGAGCTTTAGACTCCTTCAAACATTTGTGATTTTATAGACAGTATATTCATGGGAAACTGGACTTTAAAGAACAAAGGATTGTACCACTGCTCTTTGTGCATGATGTTGTCTTCTTGTCCTCAAGAGGTGATCATCTACAACACACACTGAGGAGTTTGACTGTGACGAGAATTAGCAGCTCCAAATCTGAGGTCATGATCATCTTCAGAAAAAGACTGTGTTGTTCCCCACATGCCAAGAGTAAGTAGGTGCCTCAAGTAGAGAAGTTCAAGTACTTTGTCATCTTGTTGTCAAGTCAGGGTAGAGATGACCATGAGACTGACCAGTACATCATTGAACCGAAGGACTTTTTTGGACATTGTACTGGACCATGTTGGTGAAGCACGAGCTAAGTCCATGGACAAAGTTTTAGATTAATCTGTCAGTCTACACCACCCTGCTCACCCATGGTCATGAGCTTCAAGCTGTGATCAAAAAGATATCACTAATATAAGTGGCCAAAATGAGGCTCATGTGCAGGGTTGTTGGGTTCATTCTCTATGACCAAGTGAGGGGTTCAGCAAAACTGCATAGTGCTAATTGAGGCAGTGTGGGCATGACCCATTCCAAGAAAGTCTAGGGGCAGACCCAGGGCAGGGATTATATCTCTTGACTGTCCTGGAAATGTCTACATATTTTACAGTTGGATATGGAAAAATGTGTTGAGCAGGGGGTGCCCAAGTTTGTCCAGCAAGGCCTCCACAACTCTCATGAGAAAAAGCAGCTAGAAAGCAATGTAAGTTTTTTTTTTTTTTTTAAAAGAAAATATGCACCAGAAACAGTAACACAATCACCACATTTACTTATCTGTATTACCATGTTCTTTTAATATATAGTCATCATCAAAAGGAAGGTTCTCCATTCTTTTAGCAAAATAGGTTTTAATAAATATTTTAAAAATAAATAGCACAGTGTGCAAAAACCATGCACATAAAGGCCAAATACTGTACTGCACGACATATGCAGTAATCCTGGTATTTAACACTTAAAGCATCGTCATGGCTCCTACTACTAGGGCAGCTATAAGGGATTAGCTAAATAATTGGGAAATTAAGTAATAAGCAGCCAATCACGTGAAGGACTTCCACTGACTACTAAAGCAGCAAAAACAATTTCCTTTGCAAGACAATAACATATTTTTGTTCCTTGTGTCTTTGTCTCAGTCATTTTAGGATTGCAAACATTTATTTAATTTATTAGTAATAGCTTGTGGTTCTAACATAGAGCTTTTATCTCTACGGCCTCAGTCAGGTAATGCTGGGCAACAGTAATCGGCAACAATTTGGTGTGCAAATTACCAACAATTAAATGAAGACGGGATTAAGTGATCTCTCCTGCAGACAACCTTTTCAAAAGGCATCACTAGTGCAGATAGAATGACATTTTATCTAGGATGATAACTTTAAATTTCCTTCTAACTCTCCTGTAATATTTTATAGGTATATTTGTCTTTTATGTATTAAACTGAAACATGCTGCAGCTTATAAAACAGATTGTGCTACAGTTTTTGGTTAAAAATAAGTAAAGGCAGGAGGTAGCTCAGGACAGGTCATTCTAAAAAAAACTCTTTCATGTTGCTGGCTGTTTTCACTAAGGGAACACAACACTTTAACTCATCTACTTCAACAACAATATCTAAATTAGTCCAGTTTTGTAAAATGTGTACAAGATTGTCAGCCCAGCTTTTCCTCTGGACATGTTCATTGCATTAGTTAAATTAAGGGAAGTGTCAAGGAAAGTGATTCTTAGATATTCTCAAATATGTGGAGTTTGTCCACAAACTACTGGGATGCAAACAAGATGGGCTTGGATCTACAATTCAATGTTTAACATATTTGTTAGGGCCATTGTCAAGTTACACAAACCCTGATTTCTTGAGCCACGTACGAGTTTAGAAGGCAATTCTCAGGTACCTTTGGAAAAAGGTATTATTCACTGGGGATTCAAATTTAAATCCCATTCTGCTTCTTTGTATCCTAAAATATTCTTATTATTGTATGTTCTTGTTTCCTGCCTTGCGCACCTGTGTTGGCTGGGATTGGCTCAAGCAGACCCCCTGTGACCCTGTAGTTAGGATATATGGGGTTGGATAATGGATGGATGGATGTTTTTATGTTGATAACAGCTCAGTTTATTCAAAATTATTAGGATGTTTAAAGATTACATTTAGTTTACTTCAAATTAGGATATTTAGGCTACTTTCTAAATTGCACTTTTGGACCATTTGTTTACACGTGAAGGACAAATGCTGTTTTGGTGATATTGTTCAATCTGGACTGGCACAGTGGAATAGATCCTCATGGATCCTATGCCTGGGCATTGAATGCCATGCCTGAAAAATGTCCATGTGGAGTTGGTACATTCTTCCTGTTAGAACCGGTCAGTGCATAAGGCAACATAGGCAGCCACCTAGTGTGCCATCAAAAGGGATGTGTGCTCCAGACACTGAGGAGTGCCATTTAATGTCACTCTAGTGGCGCTTGCTCTGTAAACCCCGCTGTGCTATGGACACTAAGGGGTGCCATTTACGTAAATCAAGTGGCACATGCTCCAGATCTTTCTGCCCTGCCCTATCCCCGGTCCATGCTATGGACACCAAGGGGCACTGTTTATGCAACACAAGCTCCAGATTTTTCTGACAACTCTCACTCCCTCGTCCACGCTATGAACACCAAGGTGAACCGTTTTGGAAACTCAGGAGGTGCGCACTTTAGACACCGAGGGGCACTACTAACACGCTCAGGGCTCCATGTGGGCATGGGAATCCCCAAAGATGTGTGTGCAGGTTAGGTTAAATGGCAATTTCAAATTGGCCCATGTGACTGTCGGTGTTGCTGTATAAGCGATTGGGTTCTGCACTGGTCTGATGCCCTGTGCTGGAAAATGCTCCAACTCCTAATGACCAAGAACATGATTAATATGGCTTGATAATTTTATGTTATGTTCAATACAAAATCAATAATCAGCTGGGAAAATGTATCCAGATTTTTCTCACTATCGTAAATTCTATAACTGAACCAGCAACTGAAACTTTGTAGACTGCAAACTTTGTGTGTGTCATACCCCCATGAAAAGGAAAATCGAGACCTCAAATGTGCTTATTTCCAATTCCATTCCTTCAGACTTTCTTTTTTAGCTACTGTGCCTAGTGTCTTATTAATATAGCTGGGGACAGAGGTGTGTATTATGTCAATTAGTCCTGACTCTAATTGAAGGAGAAATCTTAATGGAAACAGGAAATTAACAGCTTGCCTTGGCTGGCATGCCTACCCTGAAGGACCTTTTCCTGAACACCTTTGACAGTCTTGCTCCGGCTCTGTACCTGAGAGAGACACACGACTGGAGTTAGCTTAGCACTGCTGGACACAGTCACAGAGGAATCAGCTGACTCAGTTCTTCATCCGTTAATTCATTGACCGCGATGATGTGATCCAGCTGTTCCAGGTAGCGCTCTTCATCTTGCATGAAGTGAGGGATTCTGATTTTTTCTAAAACAACATATTTTCTCAAAGACTCCACATCTTCATAGGATACCTAAAGATGAGATTTGAAATATATAAAAGTAAACCATTACCTTTTAATTGTATTGTATTGTGCTTAATTTTTGTGATACATTATGGTATTTGCTGAAAAGTGTCATATAAAAATATTTTTAAAATATAATAATATATAAAAAGTATGCAATGTTCTTTAGTATAAATAACTTATAATGTATGTCACACGTGTGTGCCAGTGGATCACCTTCTAGGCTTACCTAAGGTATGTGGCAACAGAGGGAGTACTGTCGCTAACAGTCTTGTCTACCTTTTCTCACAGCCTTGAGAAATAGCTCCTTGGGTACAACAAAGCCAATGAAGCCCCAGCCCTTCTGGTCTGCTCAGTATAAAATTAAAAGAGTTGAGCCTTTTCAGTTTAAGCAAAAAATTATGTGGATATAGGATTGAAGTGTTTAAAATTATGAAAGGAATTAGTGCAGTGGGCCAAGACTGTTATTTTAAAATGAGTTCATCAAGAACACTGGGACACAGTTGGAAACTTGTTAAGGGAAAACATCACACAAATATTAGGAAGATTTTCTTTTAGACAGAGAACCATAGTCACTTGGAATAAGCTACCAAGTAGTGTGGTAGACAGCAGGACTTCAGGGCCTTTCAAAACTGGACTTGATGTCATTTTGGAAGAATTAAGTGGATAGGACTGGCAAGCTTCATTGGGCTGAAGGTCCTGTTCTCGTCTAAATTGTTCTAGTGTTTAATGAAATCAAACTGAATCAAACATATTAGAATAGATACTGGTAGAGCTCAGCCTCAGCAACTACTGGAGCCTGCTGATATGGCAGCTAAAGATATTATATACAACATATGTGTAGATGATCAGTGTGACTGTTCGTCAAAGAAGCAAATTATATTTGTTTGCTATCAGAATGATTGGCTTATCATCAGACAATATACTGGTTTACAATGTATGCAACAAAGTAATTTCACTGGCAGCTCAAAAACAACACAGACACACACTGACTGATGCTTTGATTTCTCCCTTCAGCAATGAAAAAGCTAAACAGCAACATTCTGTATGAAAACAAAGAAGGAAAGCAGTGATTCAGCATCACACAGAAAAACAACAGGCATACATATGAGAGCTTCATGTAATGAAATCCATAAAAATTCAAGAAATGCACAAGGCTGAATATGACAAAGGTTGCTGTGTATTTCCGAACATTTTATGACATTTACAGATGTGGCAATTAATGTGTGCTTACATCAATTAAATACAGTGAACATGGGGTGTATTTAACTCACACAAAACTGTTTTACCAATAAGAGACACAGCAGCTCCTAGAGAGGAAATATGACTACTTGGATTTCATCTGGCTACTTCAAAGCTCTTCAGGGAGGCCTGTTATCTTGAGGGCCTCATACACCATAGCCATATACAGATTTTCATTTGAATAATTAGAATTTTGTGTATCTTATTAAAGAAACATACAGTATGTTGTAAATGTTATCAATATTTCCTAGTAACTTTTATTCACAGCAGAAATTCAAAATGTAATATGATTTGCTGATAGTGGCTGACCAGGACTGAATTAAGGCCAGCTGGGTTTAGACTTAATGGAATTTGTGAGATGGAAATGAATCTGACGTCTGGCGACACCTTCAAACCAAACATTCATCACTCATAATGCCAAAGAAATCCTTATTTTAACAATGCTGATTAAAGTCAAACACTGCACAAAAATGTACTGAAGTTGAGTCAGGCAAATAATGGCTGTTTAGGGACGAAATCTGTGGTGTCCCCCTTGCCTTGTTGCTTATTTTGCTTAAATGCTAATCTAGTGCTGCTGCTGACACACATGTCAACATGACAACATGGGATTATGTGCATTTTTTTCCTACGTGAAACACTGGTTCAAAATACAGCACTGCACTGATGTAATTCTATTCAGATAAAAAAAAATATTGTTTCTTCTGGGCCAAAATGACTTCCCAGCAAGAAACAGCAGTCACTGGGAAGATAGCAAGATTACTGATAAAAGCAATAGGGTCTGAAGCAATGATGCATAAAAATAACAAAGGCAAAAGAGAAGTTCAAAAGAGGCAAACAAATGCATTTATATGGCACATTATATACCAGACATATTGTAGGCACTAAAAAATTATGTTAGTGTGCAATAGGTGGAAATCAAACGTTTTCATTTTGTACACTTGATCCATTATCTAATTATAAGGTCTTGCCTTTAGGATTTGATGAGGGGTTAATTATACCTGCAAGGGCACATTGAGAAGCATTTCCCACTATTTTCAGCCCATTCGTAATAATGACTGTGATGAGGGCAAATAACAGAGTGCTTCTTTTACTTATTTTATCAAGCTTGGGTCACAGAGTTGCAGAGGTTTCCAAGGTACAAAATAATTATTGCTCAACTGGCTGGTACAGGCACAAGACTATTAAGAAGGGGATTAGCATCAGCAGATAAGCACACAGGTTGCAACTGTCAAATGTGGTGGTCCAGCTCCCCTCTCCACATCAAAAGAACACAAAGTCCTCCTAATCAAGTGGGTTCAACAGCTCGGTAGCAGTGACTGGGGCAGATGCAGTCTGAGGGTAAGATGACAGGAGAGTGAGCTGTTAGGTAGGCCGCGACTCAGTCTTTTAAATGTTCTAAACCTCACGTGAGAAACATGTAGAATGGTAAGCCTCCAAGAAGGCAGCTGATTCTGAAAAGGGGACGGGTAAGAGTGTGTTTGTTTCTCATTGAAATACTGTTTAAAAGGGAGTTTCTGAAGGGCAGCTGTGTTTCCTTGCCATAGTTTTACTGTTTAACATAGAGATTACTTGATGTTAAGAGCATAAGAGTGTCCAGATGACGGTGCTAAGCGAAAGGAAAAATGGAGCAGGAGAACTACAGAACTGCACATGAGCGATGGTTGCTGCCGTTATGGAACGCTAAGTGGCAGTGACACTAGTCACAATCTATTCATTTATTTGTTTTCTTCTGCAGGTAAGCCGCTAAGAACAATTGTTGGAATTTTGAAAATGGTAAATGGCCTGTATTTGATATAGCGCCTACTAGAGTTCAAGAACCCCCCTAGGTGCTTCACAACACAACAGTCATTTACCCATTCACACACACATTCACACGCTGGTGATGATAAGCTACTTTGTAGCCACAGCTACCCTGGGGCGCACTGAGAGAGGCGAGGCTGTCGAACACTGGCGCCACCAATCCTTCCGACCACCACCAGCAGGCAAGGTAGGTTAAGTGTCTTGCCCAAGGACACAACAGCTGCATTCTCATGCCGAGAGCCAGGATCGAACATGCGACCCTCCGATTGCTGGACAACCCGCTCTACCGACTGAGCTACTGCTGCCCCTAAGATTATCATATTATAATTTATTGAAAGTTTATTTGGACAAGAGTTGCTATTTGTCATTAGCATTTACTTAAAGATTAAGGTTAACTAGGAAAGGCACATGGAATGCTATTGCCAGCTGCAGTATTCAAAAGACTGGTCAAAGTCGAGTGTATAGCAAGTTTAAAAAGTAGACAATAATGATTATTTAATGACAAAGTTTAATGTGAACACTTTTTACATAGGAAATAAGTATGATAAAGCTTGTTTAGGGGTCTGTGGTGTTGTGCAGTTTTTGTTAAAAACAGTGTGCTCAGGCTCGGAGGGGCTTAGGTGTGCATGGTAACATGGCAGAGCAGCCCCAGGGTGTTGATGAAGGAAATGGCAAGTGCAGACTTGTGCGGTTCAGCCAATTCCCTCATTAATGCTCTGCAGTTCATACTTAAGGCATCTGCGCCTGCCTGTAAAAGAGGGAACTGAACAAGAAAAAAATGAAAAGAAAATTAAAGAAGGAGTTGAAGAAGTGAGATCATGAAGAACAAAAAAGAGTAGAAAGAATCAGGTGAAGCTAGTGCAGTGAGAAGCTGGTGAAGTGGTCAGTGGAACACCGGTGAAGAAGCTAAGTGAGAGTCATTCCTGCGGTGAATCAGGTTTCTCCTGGTGAAAAGTAAAGAGATCTCGGGCAAGTTTGTGATCCAAGAGGTCCTGTAGATTCCAAGGCATAGCGGCAGGACCAGGAAGTTGGGCTCTGAACATCCTAATGGATACCGATGGACAGGTGATCGAGGTGGGAGTTGACTGTGGCCACTATCACTGGTATCTGAGAATAGCTGAGTAAACCTGGGTGTTAGGTGAGTGGAGGGAGAGGAGACAGTGAGACACATGCGAGGAGAGAGTGAAAGAGCAGCACTGTGAAGAGGAGCAAAAAGACCAATTCTAACCCAGATCTTACTCCTGAGTTTAACAGAATATTTATTGGATTATATATTCATTTTCACTTCCTCACCAGAGTACTGTGCTTTTATGAAATATTTACTTTAAAATTAAAATGCACTTCACTTTTTCAACACTTAATTGATAAATAAAATGCAATTTGTCCCATTCGCACAGTTCATCCTTAGTTATGTTTATCGATGGCCAGGGTTCTAGGGAGAGTGCCAGCTATGGGCAAACTGGGCATCACAATAAAGTATCTGCATTCTCAGACAGTGTGCTTATGTTAAATGTTTAATGGAAGAAAACTTAATGTTATTGTTTACTATGTGACAGTTACATGTAACTTTATGAATCACTGTGAATTTAACGTGTTAATGATAAAATACTTTGAAGTGTTCAACAACTACAGATGAATTACTGTGCTTTTGCTAAACATTTTGGGCATTTTACATTGATTCATTTTAAACATGCTGATGGGGATAAACAATACGGAGTGCTTTATTTGTTTTCCATTTTTCAGAGTCTTTTCATCAGCAGGTAGTGTTGAGATGCACAGAACACAAGTTAAATGCATTAAGCAAACCTGAGGTGCTGCATGTTAAAATCACTTTGATAGAATGTATGAGTTGACTTGCAATAAAACAGTCCTACAGCTCGTGTTAGCAGCAAAACCTCACAAAGCTCTCTTTTTTATGTAATTCAATGGGTGTTGAATACATGCCCAGGAGCAATTACGGGAGGTATGGGGGCACAGTTTGTTTAAAACAAAGAAATGAGGCCAGATCTTAGTAGTTTTTTTTTTCTTTTCAGTATCACTATGTTCAGGTAAAATAATGAATAAATAAGACAAAACAACAGAAACATACATTGATGTGCACTGAGAAGCTTTTCTGGATTCTCCAGTTTCCCTCTATACCCCTAAGGCATGTATACCAGGGTAACTGGTCCAGAGTGAGTGAGTAAATCCAGGGAGTGTCTGGCACCCTGTTTCTCAGCTTGATCCTACACTTCCAGGATAGGATCCATCCCATAATCCTGGAAAGTGGGTTCTGAAAATGAATGGATGAATAAACAGTAAACCAATGTGATGTGACTGACAGAACTCACCTTGCCTAAAGAAGCAAGCATTTTAAAATCAATGGTTTTCCGATGTCTTAATATCCGCAGGACTCCATCCAGATAAACCTGGTCCTTGCTGAAACAACCTGGAATTAAAAATGCATTAGGTGAAATAGCAAACCGATGGACTGAAGTTAATCCCATCTGATAAACATTCCTATCACACCACCCTCTCTTTCCATGCCTGCTTTCATTCTATAATTGAATCAAACTACAGCCTAAGGGAAATTAAGTTTCTGCAAATCTCCATCTAGATAACATCATATATCAGACCCTTATAGAAAGAACCTAAAAATTAAAAAGTTTGGTTATTGAAAGTGGGAAACTGAGGCTGCTCTCTCCCAAACAATACTGTATGCTACCAATAAAATACAAGTAATATTCTTGCAGACTGTGAAGCAATGAGAACAGGATCATATTTCAAAGAACACACACACGCTGGGGTCTGAATGTGTGAATATTATTGTATCTAAAAATAAATCAAATTAAAAAAAGATACTGTATTAAGGAGAAGCAGTAAATGTGCAACACTTCAGAATGAAGTCTGTTACATTTTGTAAGAAATCATTTAACCAGTACAAAGAAGTACAAAATCACCAATAAATCAGAATATTTGAAGATTATAAACAATAATCAAAAAAAAAGATCTGCAGCTTGGCAGTACGAGAAAACATGAATAATTAATTATCATTACAGTGCAACTCATAAGGCTGTAATAAAGAAGTATCAAAAATACAAAAGAATAAAGTACATTGGGCACTTTTATGCCTTGTAGCATTGCCCCCTCTTGATTGAACTGATTTATTATGGATGCATTAGAGAACACTCTGTGAAAATACAGAGGTTGTGAATGTTCTACGATCACTTAAGAGTACAATCATGGAAATATAGCATTCAAAGAACACATTTAAGCTCATAATATTTTAGTATTCTCTGTAGTCTTGACAAGGTAATCAATAAGGTAATTAGCACTTTTTGAATCACAAAGGCTCAGAGACAACTGCAAGATGCCAACTCCAAAATCACCACAACACTGGAACAGGCAACAGGGATAACATAACACTTTCTAATAATCTGTCAGGTCTGGCATTCTAGAAGGTGCTATCAGGCATCACAAGCTAAGTCAATGAGGGAGTCATGAATGAGTTTGTTCTCTTTGCTAATGTTATTAGTTAATGGAAAACTTATAGTGAATTATTAATCTATTAACAGTTACAGCATTTAATAATTATGTCTTCAATAATAATAAAGCATTCTGATATCTTAGAACATGTTTTTTTGAAATTGTTCTATATAAGTTTAAAAAGCTATGGCCTCATAGATAAACAGATAAAATGGGATAAAAGGAGAATAAAATATCCTACCAAAAAACTTAACATAAGAGTAATAAAAAGACATGCTGAAAATGATCTACAGTTGCTAGGCAGAACTTAAAGAAGAACAAATAATTTAGAATATTAAAGATGCAGTAAAAGAGTGAATGCAGCAGGCACATCCATGTTTCCCTTGTAGCACTGCCATGTGTATTTTTTTTCATATTTTAAAAAGATGTATATATGGTGTCTACTGACGCCCTAAAGACACGACCATGTGCATGAGAGATGAGCCGAGTTTCTTCTGTTCCATGGATAACATCACAGTTATTATTCCAGGACAGTCACCCACCTTCAATAAATCAGCTTAAAAGGCAGCCTCTGATATTATAAAGGAGGGATATTACACTCAAAGGCACAGAATTTCACATTTTTTTTAATGAGAAAGTAAGGGTCTTTTTATGCAGAGACCTGGTGATATCAGATCAACGGTGCAGGGATGGATGGCCTTGCAGTCCTCTGGCATTCTGTCTGGGGTTGCTTTACTTTTTTTGTCCAAAGCTTCTGGGATAAGCTCTGTGGCTCCATGACACTAACTTGAATTAAGTAGGATTCAGATTGTTATGCAAGCATGCAGTTTATCTTACTGATTACTATACTGATAAATACAGCCTTTCATATTCTTAATTATTTCTTTGAGTGTTTTAAAACAGCATGTTATGTAAGAAAATTGAATTAATCAAGGTTATATAGAGTAATAATAATAATATTAATTCTTTACATGTATATAGCACTTTTCTCACTACTCAAAGTGTACATACTGTAGTAAAATTTATATTTTTACTTGCACGTCTCCATAAAAGAGTATTAAATAAATATGCAGTGATAAAAGTAACTGTATTAACATGAAATCAGTCCTGGAGATTGGAAGGTAAGTGATGCTTCCATTCTTGTTTTCTTGTTATCTATGCCCTCACTTTATTTCTAGCTAATCTTGCAATTTCAACCTTGTGCTGCCCCCAATGGTTTCAAGGTGTTTCTATTATGAAAACTGGGGAAAACTCAGAATTGTAAATTAGCCTGGCGTGAGTGCCCGTGTGTGTGTGTGTGGAATAGGGAACAGCTCCTGTTGACCGTACAATGGAGAAGCAGAAGAGAAAATAGATAGATTGGTGTTCATTTTCTGGAGCATGTTTAACAAACTGTCAGCCTTATTTTGTGAAACCCTAAGAAATGATCCCCCACTAGTCTTATTGTCTTTTTGAAAAAACAATAGTAATAAAAATGAAAACATCGTATTCTTAAAATGTTTTCTTCACACTCTGCTTAATGCTATTAACCAAGCAGGACAGCAAGGCCAATAATTTGATACTTTTCAGCCAATTTGTTTTAATACAACATTTGCCCAACAAAATCATTGTAAATCGGTGAATAATATTGTTAATAGATAAAAGCATAATTCTAAGAAAAGCATTACAATAGGTTCACACATCTGCAGGCCCCTTGTCTACAACACTACTTGGTAGCTTATTCCAAGGTTCTCTGTGTGAAGAAAAACGTCCCAGTGTTTGTATGAAGTTTACTCTTAACAAGTTTCGCACTGTGTCCATGTGTTTTTGGTGAACTCATTTTAAAACAACAGTCTTGATCCACTGTACTAATTCCCTTCATAATTTTAAACACTTCAATCATGTTACCTCTTAATATTCTTTTGCTTAAACTGAAAAGACTTCACTGTTCTTATTTTTCCTCATAATTCATCCCCTGTAGCCTTGGAATCAGCTAAGTTGCTCTTCTCTGGACTTTTTCCAGTGTTGCTATGTCTTTTTTGTTGTCAGGAGACCAAAACTGCACACAGTACTCCAGGTGAGGCCTCACCAGTGCATTATAAAGCTTGAGTATAACTTTCTTGGACATGTTCTCTACACACTGTGCTCTATAACCTAACATTATGATAGCTCTCTTAGTAGATTCTGAACACTGTCTGGAAGTTGATAGCATAGAGTCAACTATGACTCCTAAATCATTCTCAAAAGATGCGTTTCAAATTAAAATTAATTTGTTTCACATTTTCTTGGCTCACACTGTTATTGCTCTAAAGTGAGCCAGTATCATAGCATAAAGGAATATAAAGATTTGAACCCTACCCATGTGTTATCATCAGTTTATCTTGTTACTGGAAGCTTTTGGCAGCCATCGCCAAGACAAACTCCTACAAAACATTTATCATGCTGTGATTTACTGTCAATGTTGAAATAAATTCTCTCTTTGCCAGCAACCACTCTCTTTGAACTACAAGAAGAATTACACAGTTTATTGTGTAAATATATATATTTTGCTTGAATCCTTAAAATAACTTAAAACGTGTTATTTTCATATTTGCAGTGGGGTACCCTAATGGCATCTATGGACAAACTTCCACCTGGAGCCATCATAAGCCGAAGACGTGTGGAGCCTGCAGAGTAACATCGGCTGTGATGACTGGAGACGCTGGAGAACTTTCTAAGTGATGATTTGCTACAGTACAGTGGATGCTTGCTGTAAAATGAGAATTTTTCCAGGTAGCAGGGCAGTGGTGGCAGAGGCAGTGAGTGGGTCAACCTAACTGGTTAAAAATTCAGCAGTGCCATTGCACTTAGTGACAATTATGAAACTCAACAAGGTGCAGAGACACACTGCAGATGTTTTTTTTTTTTTGTGTGTTGTTTTGGAACCAGATTGGGATCACTACCTGGACATTAAGCCAAGTTACTATACAGGAACTAGTCAGAACCAATGCCCAGACAAGACGCAAAGGAGCAATCTGGGAAGTGAAGGTGGCCAAAAGAAGACTAGAGACCACCTATTAATTCTCCTGGCCACGAGTGAGGAGCAGGACCCCGCAAGTATTCAAGGACTACACTTTAAAAGAAACCTCCTTGTCAATGCCTGTTGAGCTTGGATTTTTGAGTGAAGTGGAGGCAAGGGCTCACCTGACAAGGAAGTTGAGAAAAAGGAGCAAAACCCACCAGTACCATTATTGAGACAGAAGAGAGGAGGTAGGCTGGGTTAATACTTCATGCGATGCAATGCGACGCGTGTGCATGCGGATGCTTCTGCTATGCAAACAGTGTGCTGTTTATACTTTTGCACATATGTATGTAAATCTGGAGGATTCCAACAGGTGGTAGAAATATCATCATGGTGAGAAAACAACGTTCGGCTTTGCTGTGTTGTGAATTGTGCATAACATCCATTAAATTCCCAAGACACCTTGCCACAGTATCTCTGAAAAGAATGGACATTTAATGATTGCAACCATCAATCCAGGCACAAGCCCATTCCAGCTGGCATCAGGCATGAGGCAGAAACAATACCTGGATGGGGCATGAGCTCATCGCAAGGTAAACAGAAGCACACACATACAGTAGCATCATTTTAGGATCGCCAAATCCCCAAACCTATATGCTCTTGGAAGGAAACCGGAGTACACAATGGAGACTCACCAGGATGTAACATACATACTTTAACACATTTCATCATGAAAGTGATATCAAGTATAAATCTAAGGATTCTAAATAGATAGATAGATAGATAGATAGATAGATAGATAGATAGATAGATAGATAGATAGATAGATAGATAGATACTTTATTAATCCCAAGGGGAAATTCACATAATCCAGCAGCAGTATACTGATACAAAGAAACAATATTAAATTAAATAGTAATAAAAATGAAAAAAATGAAAAAAAATAAAAATAAAAAAGCAGACAATAACTAAGTAATGTTAGCATTTACTCCCCCGGGTGGAACTGAAGAGTCGCATAGTGTGGGGGAGGAACGATCTCCTCAGTCTGTCAGTGGAGCAGGACAGTGACAAAAGTCTGTCACTGAAGCTACTCTTCTGCCTGGAGATGACACTGTTCAGTGGATGCAGTGGATTATTCATGATTGACAGGAGTTTGCTTAGTGCCCGTCGCTCTGCCACAGATATTAAACTGTCCAACTTTACTCCTACAATAGAGCCTGCCTTCTTAACAAGTATGTCCAGGTGTGAGGCGTCTTTCGTCTTTATGCTGCCACCCCAGCACACCACCGCGTAGAAGAGGGCACTCGCCACAACCGTCTGGTAGAACATCTGCAGCATCTTACTGCAGATGTTGAAGGATGCCAACCTTCTCAGAAAGTATAGTCTGCTCTGACCTTTCTTACATAGAGCATCAGTATGTGCAGAGAGATGAAATATCATAAATTTAATGTGTTATGTGTGGCAATCACTGCCCTAGAAGCATGTAGCGATTAACAACTGGGTTGGGTTTAAGATGACATTTATAACGGTCTACTTTAATGACAAAATAAACTACGAGGTTAAAGTTGAAACGTATGTGCCTAATTGTGTCCCCAATTTTTTTTGTTTCACTGTGGCTCAAATACGCTTCTGTACATTCTGATGCTGTTGCAAAGGTACAAAAAAAATAAAATAAATAAATACTAATAAAAAAGACAGCACATATTTTCTTGCATTTTGTTGATAATAAAATATACAATATATTGCATCCTTCAAAAAAGTGTTTGTTAAAAAGCCTTACATTATACAATCTCCAGCTTGCTCTTGTTATTAGGATATTAACTGTTGCTTAATAATGATAACAATGGAAACAACATATTTAACAAAAATAGGTCTTGTTTACTTACTTAAAACTGAAGCATTTAAATAAAAACAATACAAAAACATCCAAATCACCAGTGCAAGTATTAGTGAGATCAAAGTAACAATGCAAGTAAGGGTTTACCATTTCAAAGTAAATCCTGGCCTCCAAGATTTACTTTCTAAAAATTTGCACAGAGACTAACAGGAACTATTATAATGAGTGCAACAGACACTTCCCTTTACTGCAAACAAGACATTAACCAAACAAACATAAAATGCTCATCATAATTGAACTACACAACAAGGATAAACATTCAAATACTATATTTAAGGTGAATTGTGCAGCATGTAAGGAAGAAGAAAAATCTAACATATTGCGAACTTCAAGTTCTGTCAAATACTGCACAAAATTTAAAAAATAAAACTACTGCATAGCATTTGCTAATATTCTACATGTAGACTCGCTGCCGCAGTCATACTGTATATCATATATGTGTAGAGACAACCATGAATGCTGGGAACGACTCGCCGAGCATCACATTTCTAAACCAATTCATTGCCTCATTGAGGCGGTGCTCATAGTAAGGGCGGTGATTTTGAACTCCAAAGATCTGAGGTGCTCTTGTTAATTTGATGCGACAGAGAGAAAGATTATGATTATAATAAACTGCTGTATTTGTGAAAATATGAATTGCAAAATATGTGTTGACGTAAACGATGTGCCACACCCCATGAAAAAGAGGTGATAAGTGCTGCCATTAAATGAGCCATTAATGAAGAGCCACAGTAGATGTAGATTTCAATACTCAACACACCCAAATCAACAAATCTGCCTAACACCACCAGTAGAAGCACACAGGAGGCTACCCAGCATTCACCATCTCACAATACTTCTAGATAAATACCTAAAGAAATATAACATTATTGTCTATTTGGAAATGCAAACATGCCATGCCAGAATAGCTGCAGAGTTTTATCACATTGTATATCCATAGACTACAATCCTGATCTATACTCTGTTTGATTTATGACATATAGTGATGCAATGGTCAAAATGACAGAAAGATATTGTAGCAGTTAGAAGCACTTCTCAGACAAATTACTTCTGTTGTAGTGTTCATTAAAATGTATAAATTAATTATTAAGCTTCCGTTACCTTGTGCTACTGAGATCCTGAACTAATAACAGCAATTTTACGTAGCTTTTGTATTTTCTCTCAGCATCGAGTCTTTTGTTCAGTTTCTTTTGCTCTCGCCCTGAACCCCGGCAGTTTAAAATTCATGGACTGGAGGAATTTGGGGTGGGTGTTTAGGAAGAAGCCCTGTGGGTGCAGGATTTCACCACTATTCTCTACAAACGTTTCAACAGGTTGTCCTTCTACATTGCCCCACAAGATTAAGCTGCATGTCACAGTGAATGTGTGGGCTCTCAATGTGTGTTTTTGATTGTTTTTTGCAAATTGACTGACATACTCAATAATATCAATTGACACATTGTTAAAACAACAAATAAAATATTTTCATAGATGAAACATATCACACAGCCCTAACTAATATACTAGAAAACTCATTTTTCATTTTGGTTATGATATTGTTAGTGGCAATTAAGAAACCCATCATTTGAAAAACTCTAAATCACAAAAACAAGTTGGGGCAAAAAAAAAAAAAAAACAGGTGAAAATGTAACTAGTACATCAAAATAGAAGAAAAACAGAAAAAACACAGAAGTCAAAATTAAAGCAAAAATACCAAGAATTTATCTCTTTGGTCAGTATATTGTTTACAGGTTTTTTCTTCTTCCTCTTATTTTTTTTACTTAAAAACAGACCACAAAATGAGCAGCCTCTCACTGAAAAACACTCATATTCTCCAGTTACTTTTATGCAATATTGTGCCCATGATATGGCAGCATGCACTTTACCATGATACCTGTGGGCACAGATATGGTCACTCAGATGCAAAAAAGCATCAGAACACAAATGGTGAAGGAAAAAAAACCAAAAGAAATACCAAAAACAATAAAAATGGTGCACCATATTTTCAGACCATAGTCTAGAAATTGTACATTTTTGCCCATTTTGTTAGACTATGTTACATTCCCACCTGATCCACCACAAGACAGAATTGTTGGTTGTCTCCAGATGTCACCTACAGCAACATACATCTTCTACCCAAGTCACAGCACAGAAACTGCTATAACTGGTCTTGGAACTGATACTTAAATGCCCTCCGGTGCAATAACTATCATTATTATTATGTTTTTAAACTTAAGTACTGATTTTGAGTTGACTAACCACAGCATTCACCCACAGAAGCTTGACAATTCAGTTGCTCTAGTAGCTTAAGATGTTTATTTTATACGTATCCCTCATTCCTGTCCTCAGGTACACATAGTGTCCCTCAGGGTTTGAAGCTGAGATCTTTTCTATACCTTACAAAATGTATTAGCAGTTATAGTCCAGATTGGACATTGCAGTTGAAAGAATTAGGCTCTTTAAAATTCTGGAGGCAAATAAAACCAGTGTAGGACGTGGAGACTTTAGCTACATGATTTCTAAGCTCTGGAATGGTTTATCTATCAATATTAGAGAAGTCCCACCAATCACAGGCATTTAAATCAAGGCCGAGAACTCATTCTTTTGCCATGGAATACTCTTGTCTGAACTGCTGCTGAGGTTGTCTCTTATTGTTCAGTTGTATTGGTTTTTAATTAAATGTGGTTGTAGGAATGGTTTGTATGAGAAGAACTAATCAATTAAATAATGAATTATTGGTTATGTCTTTGGCAAAGGCAGGCATTAATTAGATAAATCAATAAGGCTCCTACTTTATTTTTCTTATCTTTACTTTTTAATTAAATGTAGTGTAGGAATGGTATGGGTGAGAGGAACTGATTGATCATTGTTAATCAATCAAATGATTAATTATCAGTTTTGCCAATAGCAATGGTGGTTATTAATTAGATAATTTGGTAAGGTTCCCGCTTTATTTTTCCTTAATTTTCTTTGTTGTAGGAGGTAGTTCTCTGGCTGTTAGACTTATACTGTATCAGGATGACTGAAACACCCTTGTTTTAACAAACAGAATAACAAAATTTATTGGTAAACACAAGGCTTACTGAAATGTTACAACTGCTTACACATTGACTAAAAGTCAGGGTGGCATACTGGTTAAGGTTTTGGACTCTAGAGTACATCCAGAGTATGTGGGTTCCAATTCCACTGCTGAACCTTGGGCAAAGTGCTCAAACAGGTCTGGGATCTAAAATAAGAGATTCACGAGTTCTATCAAATGAAAGGAAAACCAATCCCTGAACTAACTTTAGCATTTGCTGTTGATGTGAGTGCACTTATGAATGAACTGAACACAAATTTGCAAGGGCACTTTTTGCACATGATATGCTCAGCCAAGTCAAGGCCTTCATGAGGAAGCTGCTGCTTCTCTCTCAGCAAGTAGAGAGGAACACACTGAGTCTCCTTCCCACACTGAGAGGGAGGAATCTATCTGCTGATCAGCTAAACAGATCTGCAGTCTGATGCATTGCTGGCAGAACACTTCAAGTCAATGCAATTACTGATATTCTACAATACTCTCAAAAAGGAGAATTTCCCACACTTGAGAAGACTAGCTCAGAAAAGCTTGTCCTCTTTGGATCAATATACATATATAAACACCAGTAATGGCGCACTGCAAGATAGCGTGCAGTGAATACACTTGACTTGAGCATTCATAGTTTTCATACTCTTTCTCTGTAAGTTTAGCATTCATTTGCTCAGATGTTGATGCGCTTACTGCTTCCTGAGCAGCTCTTCTTTTCTAAACCCTAGTGGCCCACTTCTTCTCTTCTTTCGTAGGCATCTTTTCGCGTTAAAACTGATTAAATCAGTGTTTGTGTTGCAATTACTTAGTACGTTTTCCTTAATTTTTCACTTAAGCTGGCACTGAAATCATTCTTGAAGCATATTGAAGATTTAAGATTTGTAGAGGTAGGGGAAGTGACGGCGAAGGTGGTAGGGATGAGAACGGCGCCTGTACGCATGCGCCACACAGCCACCCTGCTGGTTGCTGCCGAGAGCTGATTCTACAATAAATTAAAATAAAAATAAGGAATAACCTTGGATGTAGTCATCACCCCGAAAGTGGATAGTAGATGTCACGTAGTATATGTGTGCCAAATTTCAGATCAATAGGTCAAACGGTTTGTGAGCTACAAGTGATTTAAAATCCTGGACAGACAAACAAACAGCCACAGTAGCTTATTATACAGTATATAAAGATTCTAAGTTAATAAAATTCAACAAATCCAGGTACAGATCTTCTCTCAGTTATAACCATCTGTCTGCTGTACTGCAAATACCAACATCAGGAATTACACCTGACTTCGGTGCACTAGCTGAAGCTCATCAAAGACTTATTTCTTCCCATTAAGTTGTCAAAGGTACAGAGACAGTAAAATACTTTTATCAGTAAAATGTATTTCTTATTTTGTTTTTATTTTGTTTTACACGATCAGGAGTTCAAGGTTGTGTCAGAAAGCACATTATAGTGTGTGTATGTTCCATGGTTCAATGAATCAAACAAAATCTGTGAATATGGAGTCTATATTAATTTTTTTATGGAGAAAAAAGGAATCTAACATGTTTACCATAATGTACCATTTGACAGAATGTGTACGACCCTCCTTACCAAGCTGTTTTTCTCATGTGGCCCCACATAATAAATAGTTATCCACCCCTATCTCAGAAAAATCACTAAATGTTTTGTCCACAAGAATATTGCAAAGTGTTGATTGCATTATGGAACATCTCTTCACTGTATATAAAGTTTTTTTTACCAGAAATTCTTGCCTTTTACTATTAGTTGATTGTACAGTTACTCTAGAAAGATCTGGACATTGTGGAGGATGGCCGGCCGTTTGTCCCAGCCAATACCCCCAAGCCGCCAGGTGGAGCCCTCCTTGCAGTATGGAGGTCCCCAGAAGACCAGCAGGACATCTTGAACAATGTAGTTTTCATGCACAGCCCTGCTGGATGCCGTGGGGGCCACTAGGGGATGCTGCAGGGAGGAAGAATGGCTATTTTCCCTACGCCCCGGAAGCACACGTGGACAAGAGGAATGACGTGCTTCTGGGGTGAAGAAAAGAACTTGTACCTGACCCGGAAGTGATTGAGAGTCACATGGACTAGGGATTGGAACACTTCCGGTCAGGATATATAAAAGGACTGTGAGAGCTCCCAGACGGCGAGCTGAGCTGGGTGGAAGGGTGGCAACGCGTTTGGGAGCTGGAGGATTGGTTTATAGTGATTATTGTGTGTATTTATGAGTATTGTGGAGGAGAGGGTGTTTTGTACACTGTGGCGAATTAATAAAGTCAACTTGAGGACTTTTACCTGGTGTCTGGAGTCGTGGACAGGGGTTCAAGGGAGCGAGAGTGCCCCCTATCTACCACAGTGGCGTAGTCAGCAGGATACTCCAGCGTCTATTGCGGAGGAACTGTATAAAAAATTTATGTGGGTAGTGAACCCCGAGAAGACTACGGAGTCAGGAATCACCACAGCATCGCCAAAACCCGGAAATTCCGAGTCCAAAATGGGGAAGAGGAAGGGCAAACAGAGCGACAACTCACAAGGGTGAAGGTGCTGGCTAGAGTGTACAGTCAATCATAAGTATGCTGTAAGCTTATCCAGCTTGCACAGTTGTAAAAGGTTAGCCACTCCAAAATGAGACTCCACAACAAAGGGACTACTACAAACCAGGGTTCTGATAATATGAAATGAGTAAACAGATGGAATACTACTAGGGGTGGAACTGCCTATTTTTACAGTAATGTCAGTGGACTAAATACTGTATAGGACTGCGTTTTTTAAACTTTTTTTTCTCAAAACCCTATCTTTCTCTTCTTAGTGTCTCTAAGACCCAGTCCTTGACGACCATGGGATCTAGAAGGAGGGGCCTCTGACTTGGAGAATTGCAGCCAATATTTATCCAGAGGTCAGAGAGATTCCCACTAAGATTTGGTGCCAACTAGATCTTGGGGAGTGGCCTCTCTTGGAGAACCACCAATGGCAGACATCCTGGAGAGGGGGACACTTTGCAAACCACATGCAGCCCTTTTTCATTGAATGCAATTGTGATTCACAACTATGAATGTTCCTAAAAAATAAAAACTATGGTACAGGGAAATGGCATTGGAGGATAAAGAGTAACTTACAAGAGCATCCCCAAACCACTAGAGGGTAGCCAGGGGATCTTTTTGGATGCTATGTGGATTCCTGTGGCATTCTGTGGAGTTCAGACACCTGAAGACTGTCTGCTGCTTAAAATGATAGCTGGGACTTAGGTTGGTAAAAGTACAGAGGCTGTTAGAGGAATGTATGAGAGAATAGCTAAAGTGAATTGCGAAACCTCCCTTTGAAATAGTCTCAGAGATAGCAACTTTATGGGGCATAAATCTTCCTCTTTCTAAGTGGAAGTCAGATTTTAAAATAAAACATTTCAATTTCATATATTTTTCAGTCACACATTATGTGACTTTTGCTCTATCATTTTTAGCTTGGTTGCTAAGATATTGTATGTTTCTAGGAGGTGCATGTGCCCACAATGCATTTGTGTGAAGACATGGTGGTGATATATCTAAACTTAAGCCATATTTTTACAGGTTGTCTTCCATCCATCCAGTATCCAACCAGCTATATCATAACTACAGGGTCATGGGGGTCTGCTGGAGCCAATCCCAGCCAACACAGGGCGCAAGGCAGGAAACAAACCCCGGGAAAGGCGCCAGCCCACCGCAGGGCACACACACACACACACATGCACCCACACCCAGCACACACTAGGGACAATTTAGGATCACCAATACAACTAACCTGCATGTCTTTGGACTGTGGGAGGAAGCCGGGGCACCCGGAGGAAACCCACGAAGACAAGGGGAGAACATGCAAACTCCACGCAGGGAGGACCCGGGAAGCGCACCCAGGTCTCCTAACTGCGAGGCAGCAGCGCTACCCACTGCGCCACCGTGCTGCTCACAGGTTGTCTTATCATTGTTAAAAAACAAAGACTCACTGACTAGAGAAAGATATCTTTTTTTAACCATTTACAAATTTTGCTCCTGATCTCTTGTTTTGTTTCCTGTTTTTTCTTCCCTTTTGTGTGCGACTGCTCTCTTTCTGCTGTCAATAACCTTGTCTCTGCCAAACAATGGTCTTCTGAATTTGTAGTTGGAATGAAAGTAAAGGCAAGGGTGAGAGGAGTGCATGGGTAATAATGAGATGTGTAATGGGCAGCCACTTCACTAAGTAAACTTATTTTTATTTGTATTTCCTGGCCAAGAGAGGAAGCAAGTGTTAAGAATTGTTTTCTTATTAATATCACATTTTCCCAACCTATTATTATTTCCAGTGAAGCATTATATTTGGATATTTTTGGCTATTTTGCCAATATTTAGGATTGATCATAGCCTAAGAGCACCACTTATTGTCCATAACTGAAAAGAAATATGGACTAGAAATCACTAGAGGGACAAAAAGCCAACAGAAGACTATAAATTGCAACAACTGATCTAGGAACAACACTTTAGATTCAAGCAATAAGCTGGGCAACACCAGATACACCTCAGGTCAATAAGCCATATACAGTATGCTATCACTATGTAAAAGGAGTCACTGGTAAAGAGTACAGTCTATGACCAAAGAAACACTTGCTGGACCTCAGCACACAATACCTGAGCATCCTTGCTGCTCCAAAGAGTGAAACAGTTGGATTTTTCACACAGTAACTTGTCTTAAAGCAGGATGAAAGAACCTGTTACATAGACATGATTCAGCTCTACTGTTCATTTTCAAATGTTAGAAGTTTAAAAATCAATGCTTGTGCTTGTGTATGCTTGAAAGTTTAATATTTTTTGCCAATTTCCTGATAGTAGAAAAGTGGGCTTCTAATAATCTTTTATTCTGGCTAGTGTAAAAGTCATCTCAGCTAGTCAGGTGTTGCCCAAGGACAAAGGGGTATCTAAAAAACAATGTGAAAGTAAAAATTGTTTTTTGAAAAGCATTGCACTGGTGATAAGAGAATTCTTCCCATTGTTAGTTCGGCAAAAAACTGTGGAATCCTGGAATGGGTATAAAGGGGAACTTCAGATCAAGAAACGGTAAAGAAAAGTCAGGCCCTTAGAGTTTCACTCAACACCATTATCATACCTGGGAGGGAAGTGTCTGTCTGGCCCCTCTTGGCACGGACACAGTACTCCCAACGGACTGCAGGATCTTGCACAAATTGCCCAATATCATTGAACAGCTGGCTGAAGCTCATGTGGCCAGCATGATAAACAGTATAGTAAAGCAAGGCAGCCCGCCATAGGAATGGGTGTTTGCGGAAGAGAACGCTGTGTAGGCTGGCCAGTCCCTCTTCTGTTGGGTTGGCAGGTTTCAGTCCAAACTGCTTCCGTCCTGCTTTGCTGTGCCATGGCTGTTGACTATTATTGACACCACGGATATAATGTGTACCTAGACAGAGGAGTAGAATAAAACATTGGATTACTACAAATCCACAACAGTAAATGTTTTTGAAGAAATTAAATTATTTGGCTCATGTAACTTATTTATCCATCCATCCATTTTCCAACCCGCTTGATTACAAAAAGTTATTTCTGTGTTATATCATGGCCGGCCTGTACAGTGATACTGTGAGTGCTGTGCAGAGTGGAGGCAGAACCTCTGTGTTTTTCCCAGTTATTACATGCTTCATCATGAGTATGTTTTCGCTCCTAATCTGGACTGGGCATTGGGCAGGGTCATGGGGTCCAGCTTGTGAAAGGCATCTGTTGTTGAAGAAAGATTTACTGATCTTGACTTTGTTGATGACGCTGTGATCTTCGCTGAGTCCATGGAGGCGCTGATTGGGGCTCTGGAGATACTAAACGAGGAGTCTGGGTGTCTGTGCTTGCAAGTACCCTGGATAAAAACCAAGATTCAGGCTTTTAATGACTTCTAGGGCACAGCCATCAGCAGTGTGTCTGTCTACGGAGGAAATGTTGACCACACTGAGAGGTTTATTTACCTCGGCAGCAACATTCATATCTCTGGTGACTCTCTGTATGAAGTCAGTATACAGACTGGAAGAGCTTCGAGGGATCATGAAGTCGCTAGAAAGGGGCGTGTGGTGCTCCAGATTTCTCTGCAAAAGGATGAAGGTCCAAGTCGTCTAAAGTCCTGGTGCTTCATGTTTTGCTATATAGTTGCAAAACATGGACGCTATCCAGTGACCTGAGACTGGACTCCTTCAGCACTGTGTCGCTTCAGAGAATCCAGGGGTACCACTGGTTTGATTTTGGGTTGAACAAGCGCTTGCTCACAGAGTCCTGAATGAGACACATGACTTGCATTGTGAGGAAGTGCCAGTTATGGCACTATGGCCATGTGGCCCAATTCCCTGAGGGAGATCCAGGTCACAGAATCCTCATTGCTGAGGACATGAGTGGTTGGACAAGGGTAAGAAGACACCCACATAACACCTGGCTGCATCAGATAGATGGTAATTTCTGGAGGGTGGGACTGGACTGTGTGTCTGCCTAGGGGGTTGCCAACTGTTATCCCATGCTCTTTCATCATGTGGTGGTTGCAGCAACATGCTGTACTAGTGCATGCTCCCCAACCTGACCTGAATACAAGAAACTGATCAATTTATGTGCATAACAGCTGGGCAGCTTTGTTTTTATTTAAAACTGGAATATATTTCTTTTTTTTTTTTTTCCCCAAATATGAGCCACTGCCATTTGAAAAAAAGACGAGAACCCTTATTTTTCAGAAAACAAAATCATTTTTATGATGTCATTAACACATATTCAGATTATATGCAGCATCTGCTTGAAATTCACATTTTGCAGTAGATCTGTTTATGCAGTCAAAACATTTGGTCACAAACATCATACACATTTCCCATCTGCAGCTGGTCCTTGCCCCACCAGTAAATGATGCCACTATAAGCTCTGACTCCCTGTGGATTTTGAAAGTGTGCATATTGATCAATATTTTAAAATATGTTGAAAAACATGCCTTTGTACATTTTAAGATGCCTAAAATGTATTCTCAGGTAACTTAAAAAACAAGTGGATGCTTAATGTTACCAGTAAATTAATTTGACACATAATAATAATGTACTTCTAATTTAAGTAGATACATGAAAAACATTATTACTTAAATAATAAACAGATGTTCACATATCTTTCAATGTTTATTATATATCCTGTTTATCCTTCCAATCCTGCTTTACTGAACGCCTGGTGCTGTCCGAGGTGCTGATCTCTGTCTCGGTGCTGCACTCATTTTCTACTGCAGGGTTCTCACACTGCACAATGTAATTGCATTATTCTTTAAAAGTGTAGAATGTCAGTGATCTACTGTGACTTGTAAATTAAATATTTATAAACAAGAGACCATGGAAGGAATTTATTACATTTAATTGTTATTGTGATTCCTCTCACATCTCAAAGCCATGCTAAGTTGATTGGTGACTCTAACTCAGGTGGATTTGAGTAGGTGGGTCCCTGCATAAGAATGTGCCCAAGAATGTACCTGATGACCAGTCCATGTTTGAATCTTGCCTTGCACTTGATGGTGTTGGGAAATGTCCCTGAAACCTTGAATTGCAATAACTAAGTTTAGAAAAGGAATAATTAAATTAATGAATATTCTTATGACTTAATCTTTTGTGAATAACAAAAAATATATGCATTTATTATTAATATATTAACACCATAATTTATATAAATATATTTAAATTATTTCTTTCAAATAACCACTATAAGAATATGAGGCAAAAACTTTTCTCTTTTCATATTGTGTGCATGCTCTAAGTTTTGCACTGGGTAGAGTGCAAAGGAGACTTATATCATGGATCTATTATATAAATAAATTAACTTTTAATTAACTGATGTTTACCACTTACATAGGGTTGCCTAAAGTTGAATACTGATGAATACAGTGATGGTTTTGAACATTTTAAGTAACTATATGATACTTTGTACATTCCTTAGATTGTATCTCAGTACAAAATTGTGCAAAAATAAACACTTAGTCAATCAGTTTTTATAATCACATTTCATTATGTATTTTATGACTTAGTGTTTGACAGAACATCTACAGTATAAATGACTCAAAATGCAACGGCATAATTGCTAACAAGATCAAATAACAAATACATATTACGACTGTTCTTGAAAAACCTGTGAATTTTGGAATTGATTGTGAGGTTTTTAATTTGTTTATAAGGCTTTACATGCTTTAGCTCCTCACTGTCTAACCCTCCATAAGCACAAAAGGAAACTTCATTCTAGTTGTGGTTCTTTTTTAGAAACACTTTCAGTTCATTTTAAATGTAGTGGAGAGACTACATACTGTATGCTTATTTTAGATCCAGAAACTCTTCTACACTTAGTACTTTGTATGACTAATTAAAAAATTTTGTTTTACTGTTTTTTGATTTCAATTCTTTCAATGCTTGCCTAACTTGTTTTGTTACTTTTACATTTTATCTGGTTGTATTATTGCTTTTTTGTGTGTGAACCAAGCTGTAATGTTTATTATTGATAATAGGTGCTATATAAAATATTATTTCTTTTAATGTGCATCATCCGTTGTTATTAGTTCCATAATGATGGACCAATAGGTACTTACTGAGTCTGCTGGGAGGTTTATTAGGTTCATTAACAGCTATTTAAAGAGTGATAACAGGGCTCATGTGTAGCAAGCACATATGAGCATTTATAAAATCACATTACAAATATTGTATACAGCTTACAGTAAAACATTATAACAGCACTAGCTCAAGTCAAGAGAATTCTACTATTGACTACTTCTGTTTATGAAAATAGTTTTTTAAAGTTATCTATTTTGTTTTATTTTTATTAATTTTATTACAATCCATACAAAGCAATCAAGTTTTTACAAAAAGAAAAATTAAGAACAGATCGATCCCCACACCTGAGAGAGAGAGCAAGCCAAACAACGTTAAATTTATGGCTTGTAAACATACCTAAATTAATAAATTCTCTGTGCTTTATGAACTTATTTTAAAATATTACTGATTAGATCCTGCCATGTTTTGAAAAAAGTCTGTACGGATCCTCTAACTGAGTATGTGTTTTTTTCCAACTTCAAATAATATAACACATCGGTTTCCCACTGACTTAAAAGAGAAGAGTTTGGGTTCCTCCAGTTTATCAGAATAAGTCTGCGTGCCAAAAGTTTAGTGAATGCAATCACAATTTGTTTGTCCTTCTCCACTTTAAGCCCCTCTGGTAGAACCCCAAACACAGCTGTTAATGGGTTAGGAGGGATTGTGAGTCCAAGACTGTCTGAAAGGTAATTAAAAATTTTTGTCCAGAATAATGTTAATTTGGTGCAGGCCCAGAACATGTGACCAAGTGAGGCTGGGACTTGGTTGCAGCGTTCGCAGGTTGGATCATGCCCTGGAATCATTTTGGAGAGTTTTAGTTGAGACAGATGTGCTCGATATATAATTTTAAGTTGTATAATTGTATGCTTTGCGCATATAGAGCACGAGTGAATTCTCTGCATTGCTACTTTCCACTCCTTTTCTGATATATTAATTGAGAGATCTTTTTCCCAGTGTCCTCTTGGATCTTTGAAAGGGACGAATTTGTAAAATGATTTTATATATTGTAGAGATGGAGTCTAAGTCCTTGAGATTGAGCAATATTTTTCCAGCATGGATGAGGGTGCAAGATGAGGAAAATCTGGAAGGTTTTGTTTAACAAAGTTTCTGATTTGAAGATAGTGAAAGAAATGTGTAGCTGGAATGCTAAATTTGGAATGTAATTGTTCACAGGATGCAAAGACGTTGTCTATATATAGATCTCTAAGCAAGTTAATTCCAAATTTTTTCCAGATATTAAAAACTGCATATGTTTGTGAAGGTTGAAAGAGGAGGTTCTCTTGCAGAGGTGCCACAGATAGAAGCTTCTCCGTCTTAAAATGCTTTCTACATTGGTTCCAGATTCAAAGTGAGTGGAGCACATTTGGGTTATTTGTATATTGCCGATAGCGTGTGTTTATTGGAGCACAGCAACAACAACAACATTTATTTATATAGCACATTTTCATACAAACAGTAGCTCAAAGTGCTTTACATAATAAAGAATAGAAAAATAAAAGACACAATAAGAAAACAAAACAAATCAACATTAATTAACATCGAATAAGAGTAAGGTTCAATGGCCAGGGGACAGAAAAACAAAAACTCAGACGGCTGGAGAAAAATAAAATCTGTAGGGATTCCAGACCATGAGACCGCCCAGTCCCCTCTGGGCAAGGAATACAAAGAAGTACTGCAGGATTTTACTTCTATTGTGGTCCAAGCCTGTGTATGTTCTTCTATTTGTGTCCAGGTTCTTATCGCCTATATATTTGCTGCCCAGTAATAAAACTGGAAGTTAGGTAGAGCCATGCCGCCTTCTGCCTTTTGTCTTTGTAAGGTCGCTCTTTTGATGCGTGGATGTTTTGAATTCCAAATAAATTAGGTTATTGTTGAATCTAATTGCCTAAAGTATGATTTATTAATGTATATTGGGATGTTATGAAATAAAAAAAGGAGTTTAGGAAGAATATTCATCTTAACAGTGTTAATTCTTCCAGCTAGAGTGAGATGAAGGGTTGACCATCTATGCAAGTCTTGTTAATTTTTTCCATGCAGACGGCGAAATTTTGTTGATATAGAGCTTTATGTTTACCCCGAGGTATTTAAACTGTTCTGCAATGATAAAAGGTAGGGTATCTAATCTAATATTATATGCTTGAGAATTCACTGGAAAGAGTACACTTTTATTCAGATTAATTCTGAGACCAGAGATCTTTTGAAATTCTGTGAGTGCTGCTAAGACTGCAGGCACAGAATTTTCTGGGTCGATATATACAGTACCATGTCATCTGCATATAATGAGATTTTCTGTTCCAGTCCTTCTCTGCTAATGCCCTTTATCTGATCAGTATTTCGACAATGTATTGCCAGTGGTTCAATGGCAATGCAAACAGCAGCGGTGACAAGGGGCATCCTTGTCTAGTGCCACGTTCTAGTTTAAAGTAGTCTGAGCAAATGTTGTTGATGCTTCTGGGTTAGTATACAGTAATTTAATCCATGCACAAATGTTCGGGCCAAACCCAAACTTCTCCAATATAGTAAAAAGGTATTTCCATTCAATCACGTCGAATGCTTTTTCTGCATCCAATGATAATAATATTTCTGGGGTGTTTGATTTAGTTGGTGAGTATATTACATTAAACAGGCGTCGAAGATTTGAAGATAAGTGTCGCCCCTAATAAATCCAGTTTGGTCTTGTGATATTACGAGGGAGCACTTTCTCCATCCTTCTAGCTATGATTTTAGAGAGTATTTTAACGTCGTTATTCAGAAGTGAAATTGGTCTGTATGATGCACATTGTAATAAGTCCTTATTTTGTTTTGGAAAGACAGTGATTAGTGCTTGGCGAAAGGTTTGTGGAAGAGATTGGTTATCTCTGGCTTCTGTAAATGTTGCTAATAGGAGGGAGCTAGCTGAGCGGAGAATTTCTTGTAAAACTCTGCAGGGTAGCCATCAGGGCCTGCTGCTTTCCACCTTGGAGTGACTTTATAGCATCTAGTAATTCTGATAATGCCAGAGGTTTATCAAGTTCCTCCACACTAAAGCGTCTATTTGTGGTATCTGTAATGTATCCAGAAATGCATTAGATTGTGTATTGTCTTCTTTAAACTCAGTAGTATATAGGGATTTATAGTAGTCTCTGAAAGTGTGCATTACATTTTTGTGTTCATGATTTTATCTCCGTTAGTGTTAGTGATTACGAGATTGCGTTGCACTTCTTGCTTGTGAATTTGTTGAGCTAAAAGCTTATTAGCTTTCTCCCCATGTTCATAATAATGATGTCTGGATTTGTAAATTAGTTGTTCAGTTTCTTTAGTTGTCAAGAGGTTTAATTCTGAATGTAGAGCCTGCCTCCTCCTATGTAGAGTCTGCTTGGTAGTCTGGCATGTTCTTCATCTATTTTAGTAATTTCGCTTTTTATCTCTGCTACTTTCTTGGTCTCGGATTTATTTCTGTGGGAAAGATATGAGATAAGCTGTCCTCTTAAGAAGGCCTTAAGAGTTTCCCAGAGTATTCCTGCAGAGATCTCGGGGATGTATTTGTCTCTAGAAAGAATTTGATTTGTTTGGATATAAATTCAGTACAATTCTCGTCAGCTAATAGAAGCGGGTTGAGGCCATCTCTTGGGGTGAGTGTATGGGGCTTAGTAATTTTAGCTCCAAGATCATAGGTGCATGGTCAGAAATAACAATAGCATCGTATTTGCAAGATTTAATCTTAGGCAAGAAGTTATTGTCTATAAAGAAGTAACCAATCCTTGAATAGCAATGATGTACTGATGAGTAGAAAGAATATGTTCTTGAATTTGGGTTTAAAAACCTCCAGGGGTCTGATAAGTTGTGATCAGTTATAAACTTTGTAATTATCTTTGCGGTGTTAGATGCCGTTCCCCCTGTGGAGGAAGTCCTATCTAAAAGTGGATTTAGAACACAATTAAAGTCCCCAGCCATTATAACTTTATGAGTGTTCAGATTGGGAATGGATGCAAATAAATTTTGTATAAATTCCTTATCATCAACATTAGGTGCATAAACATTTATCAAAATCATTTTACAGTTAGATAAGTCTCCCATGACCATTACATATCTCCCTTCAGAATCCAATACTACATCTGATGCTACAAATGAGACTGCTCTATGTATGAGAATTCCCACGCCTCTAGTTTTCTTCGTAAAACTAGAATGGAACACTTGGCCAGTCCAGTCTTTTTGCAGCCGGAACTGATCCTTGCTTATTAAGTGGGTTTCCTGTAAAAATACTATTTTAGCATTTAGACCTGTTAGGTGAGAGAGTACTTTCTTTCTCTTTAATTCGTGATTCAGGCCTTTAACATTCCAGCTTACGAAGTTAACTGTCCCATCATGGAGACACTGATTCTGAGTTTTTGATGTCATTTTATAGTCTTAACTGGAAGTGAGACAGCTTAGGTCTTAATTTCCTATTTCCCCTAGAGTTATGGCCATGCAGCTTATTATTATGTTGGTAGTTATAATTATAAAGATTGAGAGGATAGATTAGGTATAGATCAGGCCTGCTCTCTTTCTCTCTATTTTGTTTTAGCCTAGTGGAATTTAACTATATGACTGCTTGCTCAGTCCCTGCTCCTAAATTCACTGAATGACAATTTATATACCCTCCTTGTGCTTTAATTGTAAAATAAATTTAAACAATTACATTATGGATCTATAGTTGTACTGAGTCCACAACAGAAAGGAGCTAAATAAAATGGAAGTTTTTTTTTGTTTAATTACAGCACTGTACTCTTGGTTATTACTCCAGAGACTGCAAATGCTAATTAAACTTTAAACAATTACTGCAACTCAGTTATAACAATTATGTAAATGCAACATATTTGAGAAAAGCTTTCTTCTAGGAAAATGAAGAGCTGAAGATTTTGCATATTTGATTTTCGTAAACATGACTTTTCCTGACACTTGGTCACTGAATTAATAATGCTTTAGTGTGGACAATGGGCCAAGTAAAGTCCTTAATGCATATTTTATGACTCATTAAATCACTAATGATAATAAATCTTCACACATTCTCAGCAGACACCAAACAGCCCATTCCTATGAGACAGATGAGAGCTTATGACATCTGTTCAATGAGCTAATAACAAACTGATCACATGAAACCCTGGATGTCATAATCTATGACTGCCTACCAATTTCATGACGCAACATGCCCTCTAGCCAGTGCTGTCGAGCCCCTGCCAGGTTGATGGTGAGAGTTGGCCTGCAACTCTCGACCATCATTACTGCCTGTGAAAGCAGCTCTTCAGATAAACGTACCACCACCTGAACATGCACAAAGGAGAGGGAGAGAAAAAGAGAAAGAGAAAGATTTACTGGTTTAGCCGCAGTAAGAAAGTGAAAAGAAATGCTTAAAGCAGTTTAAAAATATTGTAGAACCACATTTCCCTTAAAGTGGATAATCACAATAGTCTTTCATTACTGCCTCTGCATTTTTCTGCAGTAAACTGTTTTATAAAGAGATACAGAAACACTTTATAATAACTTTCATTAACAAAGATTTTAATAAACTTAAGAGATTGTTACTTCATGTACTGTACATTCAGTTAGTTTTGTCATTAAATGATAAATCATATATATATTATAACATTAATACAGGATCAAAAACTATATAATGTTTCTTTGCATTTTTATAACTTATTTATTAGTTAAATACATTTTTGCAGTACCTAATCCAAACTTGGAAATGTTCATCTATTGTAAAGGTTTATTAAAGAAAGAAATTGAAGTTATTGTAAAGTATTATCAGCGATTTTTATCAGTATATAAAAACACTATACAGTGCTCTCCATAATATTTGAGACAAAGACACATTATTCCTTGATTTACCCTTCTGCTTCACAATTTAAAATTACAAATCAAAACAATTCAGACATGATTAAAGTTCACAGAAATCGGGGCACCATGTATAAAGAGTGTGATAATTTCTACATGGTGTGGCCAAAATATATACAAATACCCATAAATTAAAGTCTGCAATGTGCACTTTAATCACATCTGAATTTTTTGATTTGTAATTTGAAACTGTGGAGCAAAGGAGTAAATCAAGGAAAAGTGTGTCTTTGTCCCAAAAATTAAGGAGGGCAAAATACTATAAAAATGAATTAATTCTGCTACTACTTCCCAACTACGCCATCCATGTTATTCTTAATTATAATATACTCAGGCCAAAAAAAATCCCTCACAATTAAACAACTTCACTGAACTGAAAGGGCACAGTGTTTGGTGAACCATATTTATACACTAAACATATCTGACTTGTTTGTAACTGGAGACAAACCTTAACAATGTAACATGCCTCACCTCTCCCACACACCCCTCTTTCTGTAAGTACTTTCGCACAGAAGCCCAAACTCTGCTTTTAGGGAGGATGCTGCCACCATTGGCCAATTCAAAGTTCTCATAGGAGCCATATCTTCGGAGGACAGAGTGCATGATCCTCACAGCCTAAAGAGAAGAACACAATCTATAAAAAATGACAATACATAATGGTTTTCATTGTGATATATTAGTAAATACCAGGGTATCATTGAAGGCTCATTTGGACATCATAGCTGCATTTCTAGACAATTAGTTCCGAAACAAGTATGTTTTTATGTTTCACTTTTTAAATAAAATATAGCTGTAGTTTATACATAAGAACAGATTCATTTTTTTAAACTTACTTATGTTCAAGTGAGACTTTTGCGCATTTTTATTGTCAGCTCTTGTTATGAATCTTTGAATGCACATGTAAAGTAATTGAAAAATCAAATGTTACAGATGTCAATGCATTATAGTGATGACTCATACAATTATTACTTTTCTAGCATTAGCATCCTTCCCTGGCCAGCTGAGTCCATTAACATTTCTACAGATCCAGAAGTGCATTCTGGGCCACCACCTGCAGACCCTGACAGCTGCATTCTGTGGGTATGGCATTTAAACATATTGATTTTAATTAGATGTTAATTCCTACTTTTAATAGAAATTGACATTTGGCTGGATGACTCTATCTGCAGTTCCGAGAATCTAGCAATAATTAAATGCTTACTTCTGTATGACAGATCAGAAAGATACTTTTTGCCATCTTAACTTTCATTAAATAAGAATGATTTCTTGCCTATTTTTTATCTGATTGCTTGTTAACAATTTTTTGTAAATAGCAAGACAGCCAACAAAGGATAAACTAATTTGATGCCATTTGTACCCAGATGTATTCCTCAACTACTGCCATGTTAGTTTACTAAGCAATACAATATATGGAACTACCTTCAGTATAACTAATGCAAAAGTCAATAAGTAAAAAAAAAATAGTAGGACAAAGACACTTGCAGATATGGTTATAATTCATCTTGCCCAAATATAATTAAAGTTGAGTCAAAGCACATTAAAAGTGCTACTCAGTTAATATGGCTGTAATAGCATATATCCACTGTACAAACCTTTCGAGTAATGTTTAATAATCTGAATATAATAAGTTGCAACATAAACATATTTTGTATTGTCATTACAAAATATATGCTTAGAAATTCAACTGAAATGTCTAGAATTACACTCATTCATTTAGGTTTTTGGGGTTAGCCAGAACCATTCCCACCAGAAATGGCAGGCTGAGAATAATTGGCCAGGATGGGACCCTGTCCAATATTAGGTTGCGCGTAAATAAAGCTAAAATTTCAAATGCCAATTAACCTAAAAGGTTCAACTTTGGTATGTGGTGTACTTGTGTACACGGGGAGGACAAGAAAATAGGTTGCAAATCAAATATATCACTGACAAGAAATCACTCAGGGCCTTATCCCTGTCAATTTCACACCTCACATGGAAGGGTTGGTAGGTGCTGCTTACTGACTTGAGTCAAAGGTGAGGATGTGAAAAAGGGAAACGTGGGGTCCTGATTGATGCATTGCTAGTGACAGTATCAGGGTTACTGGACCTTTAAGGAAGTAGTATTCACTACTATGTCACTGTGCTGCCTGCAATGTAAAATCAACAAGTAAAAATGATGAATTCTAAAAAAAATTAAATGTATAGTGAATGAGAAGGGAGGAATGAATGGAAATGAATGACTTGTCTTTGTTCAGCACAAAGTCACTATAAATCAAACAGTAATGCAGAGATGAGAGGAATAATAGAAACAAATTACATACTGATAATGATGTATTAATGTGTCAAAGAAATTTAAATTGCATTGAAACAGTAAGTGGTCATATGTCCATAATTATTGCAAAAAAGATACAAATAAAGTAAAATAACTGAGTGAAAAAGGTATTGCGCATGTCCATGTTTTCAAAAACATCATCACTATTTTAGATGCATAGTGATTTAATAAGTGAGTGCTATTAGCCCCGCTATGAAATATTGGGTCACACACCAGGCCTTTACTTCTGCAGATGGGACACTTTCTCAGGATACCACACCTTCAGAGGGATGGAGGTTAATACAGTTGTGTTACATGCTGGACTCTAGTTTTACACAATTGTCTTAATAAAACATAAACCAGATTACAGTATTACAGTGTATGATTAGCCATCAGTGGTTCAAAATTATGAGTAACCAAGGTGACCTATGGTATACAGTACCTAAGCTGTTACAATTTCTAAGCAGCATGCCCAGGCCAAACCCCTAGTTTTCCTTTCTTCTCCAGTGAAGTTAACACTATTTATGTTATATATGCTTATATTTATACATTTTTTCCAGGCTTTGTACATTTTTCTTGGGACCTGATAATTTCTGATTGGGGTCTTGAGATCTGAAGAGCTCTTTTTCACTTTTAGTTTCTGCATTCATCTGAGTTGGAAACTTGTTCTTTTATTCTATCACTATGTTTATGAAACTCTGGGACACCTTCCAGCTTTTTAGTGGGGACCAGCATTTTGGGTGTCCACTGCCACAATGTGACAACTCACTGCTAGAAGTCAGTACAATTGTATTTAAGCTGTGTGTCTCTCATTGGTCAAGTTTGTGGATACCTTTCCAAAGAACCTCTGCTGAGTGTTTAGTGTTAAAAATATAGATACTGACTTTGCTTGGAAATTCAGACTTTGATTTTTGTTTTTTGTAGTGGCTTTGACAAAGGATTGTTTGTCTCTCTGGCTAAGACCCTAAACTGGTCTTTTACTGTCTGTCATTTATCATCCTGTGCATTAACACGTTTGTCATATTTTTTATTAATTCACTTTTCTTTCTGTGGAATTTGTTCCCTTAATTGTGTCCTAATAATTACAAACAACGATGAGCAGGGTCAGGTTTATAAAACTTTTGTATGCACAAATAGCGGGTGGTTGCCAGTTAAATGCCAGAAGTGATTCCACTCCTTTGAGCTCTTGTGCAAGGCCCTTAACCTGCAATTGCTCTTCGGTATGACGTTAACACGCATCTAGCCCTGCAAGCAGGTCCTCAAGCTTGTAGGGAAAACTCAGGGTTTGGTGGCAGGATAGCCACTTCAACCACTGTAAAAATCTCACAATGTTCCATTCCATTCGAACTACTGTAGTGTGGTGCTGAGGTGTCACCCACTGCATGACTGCACTCGGGTCCTAATTTGGGATCCTGAGGTGGTTCTTCATGTGGTGGGTGCGGCAATGTGCTATATTGATGCACGCTCCCCTCTCTCTCTCTCTATGTACAAAGACAGGTCTAAAATGTACGTGCACAACATTCTACTCATAAGTCGTGATTGATAAAAGATAATCTGATGCAAGAACATGTACAGTATATGTTTTACAGTAACTCTAACCCAACCGTATGCAACTTTTTGGAATAAGTGAGAAATGACAACACCATTGATCAAGTAGGGAAATTCAGCCAATGTAAATACATATAATAATAAATATCACAAGCCGTTATTATAATGTGTGTTGACTTGACAAACATATTAAATCTCGAAAGTACTGAATGTATTATATAGACTTGATTTTAGCTGCCCTTTATGAGAGCCAATGCTGTATATCTGCACCAAACAACTCAGTTTATATTGGGTGTGTGTTGTTACTTTTCAGGATAATAAACCAAAACAATTCCTTGTTGTCAATAATTGGATGAAGTAAAAACACAAGTTAAATTTACTCCATGATTACAGGCAGGTTAAATATTGTGCCATATGGCCTGCTCATAGCCTAGATGTTTGACACAACTTGGCTTGTTTTGCACTGCTTGAAAACTAGGCAAATGATCATGTACAACGGGAATGAGCTTTTAGGGACCAGCAAATTTTTTGTGTCCATGATCATGACTGGCTTATGAGCTGATTTAGGTATCCAAGAGCCATTTTCTTAGAACTATGTGCTCAGTTGGGCCTGGCCTTAGAAAAACAGAGTGTCCAAAATCAGGCTATATCTATTCATGTGCAGGTTTTAACAACAGTTGACCTTCTGGCATTAAGCACCGACCTGTGGGAACTGGACAATAAGTCAGAAAAATCTCAGCCAAGCTTCAGCGCCATCATGCCTGCTGTTACTGGAAGCAAAAACAATTTCTGTATGGAGTGGGTGGACAAACCAACACAAAAAGAAATTTACACCAGTGTCCAGTCTTCCAAATATAAATTGGGTCAATGGGCTGCACTAATATTACAAAAAAAGCAAATAGCTATAATGAAGTTGATTTTGTTAATCGTACATAGTTACATTCGATTCTATGTACAAGTCATCTGTGATACAAGATGAGACTGATAAACATTGTGGCTCAGTGGCCAGGGTCCATCCATGACTCATTTATACTGAGGCAAACTAGTATTGGAATACAACTTGCTGATGATGCTGTATGTGAGGGCCGGCTTGTTGGTGGTTAACTAGGCAAACTCTCCATTTTTCATATGGTCTATAATATTCATTGTAACAGCATTTATCTCACTACATGTGCCAGACAATACTGGCGACCTGCTCAGATGCTGGCACCTTATGCCCTTTCCCAACCCCCAAAGCATAGAGCAGAGGTGCTAAAATGCTACGCATGCTGATCAGATGATAAGACTCATCAAATGCAGATGGCAGTGCCTGGATGCATCAGGTGGGAGGCTGCTCTATCAGCCAATGAAGAACTGCAGCATCGTGAATGCATATGTATGAAGGTGATTACCATGGTCCATATATGGTTGTTTCAAGGTGGCAACTGGACATAGTTCAAGACTCATTCATGTATGCACATTTACAAGATGGCTGTGATTTCTCAAGAGTAAACTGCATACAAATGTGAGTGGTCCAAGTTTTATAAACCTCATTTTTTTTCTCGGCATACACATTTTACTGTTTTTTTGTGTATGCATATTTTCATGCTCAAATCCACACAAAATTGTACAAATGTGACCCCTGGTCTGTGCCCATCAAAACTCATCCTATAGTTTACCTCAGTAACTGATTGAACCGACAATATTCAAAAATATATCTCTGCAGTAAATGTTAACAACAAGGATCAAGCTAATTAATATCAACCATTGTAGATACAAACTTAATGACAATGGCAAAATACTTTGCTTTCTTTATATGGCATATGAGCGTGAAACTTTAGACTACTCAAGAAACCTTCAAGAAAAACAGCATGGTTCTGAAACAAATGGATCAAAATTACCTAGCAAGTCCAATGTTAAAAAATCTTTGTATTATTTGGAAAACGAAATATTTAATCGTTTCCCCTGTAAGCCAATTAACAGGCACAAAATGTCTTACACTCTCTAATAATGTTGTTGCTCTTCACTGATCCATATGTGTAAATTCTATATGGAGTACGGGACTGTGGACTAAACCAGCTGTTTATTGCATCATACACCTCTGTGCAACAAAATATATTCTTTTTGCTTACAGAATCTGCCATGACAAAAACGATGGAATTATTTCACTAAATATACTTAGAGTAGATCAGTAATAGATTTGCCTTTCTTCTAACCCATGTTGCTATTAAAGGAGGGGCTTCTTGAAAGCTAAGACAATATCACTGGTAATTCACAGAGCTGCTTGCCTTTAACAACACAAGAATGTTGTCACTCTCCTTCTTGGCTGACATGAGAACCTCTCCATAATAGAACCCTAACACAATGCATTGGATTTAAATTTCACCACCTGTTTCACTGAGAGGTCCAATTCTAAAACATCACCGACACCCTTGTTATTTATGTTTTAATGCTTAATTAGCTTTACTTGCTAGAGTTTGTGTTTCTCTGCTCTGTTTTTCACATTTTTTGCCCCCAAAAACAGCATTTTGAAAAAAAATCAAAACATGTAGAATTTGCACACTTTTTCCATGGGTTTGTTGGATTTTCATCAGGTACTGTAGTATCTTTTCATACGTCAAAGTCATGCATGTTAGGTCTATTAATGAAGTTGAATTGCCTCAGTGTGAATGAGTGAGTCCCCTGTCACGGAGTGAATTAACCACTGTCCTTAACTTGCTCATGTCCCATGTCTAGGTCAAAATCTTTCCCTTGTGGGATAAAGTTAATGGATAGATGGAAACAGAAAGAAAATAGAGAAAGAACTGATAGAGTTGGATGGTTAGACACAGTAAATCCAGTCCCACAACTTTAAATAATATTATTAGCGGTTCTCTTAGTTTGTGCTAATGAAAGGGTTGTGACTCATTGAATCTTAATTGTAGGCATGACAACAGATGTGAAAGGCTTTATATGAAATGGGACAAGTTGACAATGGCATAATACTACATATTCTGACATGTTTAAATGTAGCTTAATTTTTCGGCATGCATTGTTTAATTAGATTGTATAATACTTGTAGGATCATAGCTTCTGGGTGCTATTTTGTATAAACAGCTCAATGATTTGCTCCTAAAATGTAGTATCATTCCAAACTCTGAAGTTCATGCTATATTTAAATCTAGTATCAGAGTAAGTGGTGCATGACAAAATATATGTGATTGTAATTTCTAATCAATTATTTTTAAAACATAAAAAGTCCTCTGGTGCAAGGTGCAAAAAAAAAATAAATCAATGAGCAGATTCTGTTAGGTATGATTTCTCAATATATCAAAAATCTTATGTAGGTCTTTTCACACATTTAAGATTAACAAGCATCATTGCTGCTCTAATTGAATTAGACCCTATCTTGATTCACGGATGGTGTACCTCCCAGAGTGAGTTTGCATGTCTTCCCTGTTGTGTTTATTGATGAAGATAAATTGTCTTATTGTGAGTAAGTGAATGAACACAGTGATGGATGACATCCCATCTAAGGCCGATTCCTAACATAAACTTTTTACTCAGATGGACTCCTTGAACAGTATGAGAAAATTAATATCTCAAAAATGTTCAAATTAATTATATTTCCTTTTAGATTTCTTAAAGATAAACAAAATAGAATTCATGTAATGATAAAAATTTTATTTAACTATTATCACTACATATTTTGTACACAGCTATAAAATACATTTTATTGAAGTAAAAGACTAAACATAGTTTCCTAGTGATGAATTCATATGTAATGTGATTAACACTAGTATTGCCAGAGCCTGCAAAAAAACTCTTAGATCCGGCCCACCTTAAATCCCATTGCACTTCTCTGTCAGCGTCTTTTGTCCTGTAAATCTGCCGATAAAGACAAGTAGCAAGCAGTCTGCTATTCCATCCCCCCACTGCCACAGAACGTGCACATATGGCGCTTTTCCACTGCATAGTACGGCACGACACGGTTCAGTTCAGCTCACTTTTGGGGGGTTTTCCACTGGGAACAGTACCTGGTACCTGGTCCTTTTTTTAGTACCACCTCAGCCGAGGTTCCAAGCGTGCCGAACCGTTACCAAAACGTGACGTGTAAACTCTGCTGGTCACTGATTGGCCAGAGAAAATCGTCATTACTGCGTCACTGAACTTGCGACACGAGACACAACAGACCCGCTAGATTTTTAGCACAGCCAGCGAAGGTTCGGATGCACCATTTTGTTTTAACCAAAAATGGCTGTTTCGTGGTCTATTGAGGAAGTACAGAAGTTCCTCTCGTTGGTAGCCGAGGAGTGGATCCAGCGAGAGCTGGATGGGGCGACACAGAATGAAAAAGTTTTTCAGGAGGTCGGCGCAACTATAACGACACGTGAATAATCCCGCCCACTCTAAAGCGGTACTAAACTGCAGTCGAAACGCAAACCGAGCCGAACTGAGCCGAACCAGGGTGAGCTGTACTGAACCATGCTGTGCCGTACTATGCAGTGGAAAAGCGCCTTTAGTTCACCCAGCTCATGCCTTGATTATCTGGGAGTGAAGTGCTGGAGTTTTAGAGTGGAAATAATAGATCATTATTTGGAACACATACATTTCATGTGTGTTCAGTCTCTACAATAATCTGTGTAAACACTTTGTTAAAACAGAAACGTTTTTCATATTTTAGTAGTAAATGACAAAATGTAGGCATAAACTATATAATGTATGAAGTCCAAAGGTCAAATAAACATTTTCACAAAAGGTTCAAGGATAAGACCACCGCAACATTACTAATATTATTTACATTCATTTGCATAACATCTTGCGTTTGTAATCAGTGACCACATGTTTTTTTTTCCCCCCCAATCTTGCAAGTCTCCATGTTGCTAAATGGTACTGTTTCGTTTGTACTCCAGGACATGCACAGGAAAGAATAGTACGGAGAGGTCAGTTCAGCACTATATGGAATCATCAAATTCAAATGTTAACAGTTCACACACACGCAAGGACAGTCCTTCCTACATTTACAACATATGTACCTGCTACAATGTACACACTTCTCTCTATGCTGTGGTTTCTATTACACACCAGAAAGAAAGAGACAATATATGTGACATTTTGAAGAAATCATTTTATGACCTGAATAGTACCAATCAGAAAACATCATTGCACTAATGCAATATTATTTGAAAACGAACAGCGTCAGATTGGGTGTCAATTTATGCTGGCGCTGTTACTTAGAGTCAGATCAGGAGGGGCGGGGTGGGGGTTGTTTGCAGCGTGAATGTGATTGAGAGAATAAAACTGAAAAAAGGTCACTTTTACAAGTACAATAAATTTATACCCAATGTCCCATATATTTGTCTCTTTCTTTTTTTCTCTGTGCTGCGTTGACATTTTGCACCAGAAGGCGTGAGCTTATTCAGTGCGAGTAGGAACACGCAGGTGGCCAGTTGCTGTGTACTGTAACACGCTTGACCTGGCGGCAATCAACACACATGTACTGTGCAAGGCATGCACAGGGGCCACTGAGAAAAGAAGAGTGTTCATGGCTCACCTTGCAGAGGAACTTCGTTGTCGCATCTTACTAGAAAAGGAGATGGAAACAGAAAAGGAGGATGCAACATCGACAAACTTCTGTTCCAAGAGAGCCGCTTTCCCCAGGAAAGTAAACCGAGTCAGTGTCAGGTGCCCTTTCAATGTAATAGGAACCAGAGCATAGAGAGCAGTGTGCGCATTGCAACAGGTACACATGTTGTAAATGTAGGAAGGACGGTGCTTGCGTGCATGTGAACTGTTAACATTTGAATCTGATGATTGAATATAGCGTTGAACTGACCTCTCTGTACTATTCTTTCCTCTGCATGTCCTGGAGTACAAAAGAAACACCACCATACAACATGGAAACTGTCAAGATCAGGGAAAAAAAAAAACACACGGTCACCGATTATAACCACAAGATGTTATGCGAATGAATATGAATAATATGACTAATGTTGCATCCGTGCCACAATGTTTTCCAAAATGTACTATACAGGTCATAAAATGAATAATTCCAAATATTATATATACCTATGTCTCTGTTTTTCTTTTGTCAGTGTTGCTTTGACATCATAGACCATAAGGTGCATACTAATTCAGTGTGAGCAGGAACACTCAATAAAACTGAATAAAAAAAAAAATCAAGTGACTGCGAGATACAAAGAAGGCAGATTTACCAGCGTTTGTGTGTCAGCTTTTATCCCTTGAGATCAGAGAATGTCCAGTTCCATTGTCTCAAAACACCACTCACATCTACAGTTATTCCCAGTTTCAAATAAAAACTTAACAGGGTCATATCCCTAGGGTGGTAGTATGTATCGTGATCGTGACTGAGAGAATAAAAGTGAAAAAAAAAATTGTAACTTTTACAAGTACTATAAATTTACACCGTCTGTTACAGATGAAAACCAAATGTATATGTGTACTGTATAATATTTACAACAGCTCACTACTGAAAATGGCAAATATAGGAGGCAGTTGGGATAGAGCCGGGGACTGTTCATTACAAGTCAGCAAATCTTACCGCTACGCCACAGAAGCTATTGTCTTATCTTTGAACCTTTTGTGAAAATGTTTATTTGATCTTTGGACTTCACGCTTCATACATTATATAGTTTATGCCAATATTTTGTCATTTACTACTAAATATGAGAAACTTTTCTGTTTTAACAATGTGTTTACACAGATTATTGTAGAAACGGAACACACATGAAATGCATGTATGAATAACAATCTATTATTTCCACTCTAAAACTCCAGCACTTCACTCCCAGATAATCAAGGTATGAGCTGGGAGAACTTTGTACATGTTCTGTGGCGGTGGGGGGATGTAATAGTAGGTTGCTTGCTGCTTGTCTTTATTGGCACATTTACATGGCAAAAGACGCTGATGGAGAGATGGAATGGGATTGAAGGTGGGCCGGATCTAAGAGTTTTTTCATAGGCTCCGATAATTCTAGTGTTAAACAGTCTTGATGTTTACCTCAACCTATCCTACTATAACACAAACCTTCTCTATCAAAGCTTCCTAGGCCTTGTAACCAAATAGTGTAGAAGTGCATAACAGTTTCTAAATTTAGGGTTTGAGCTTTGAATTCTCCTTCTTCCTTTACATTTTGAACACCCCAGTAAGTGTTTTGATTGTGACAACCATGTCCATGTAAAGTACGAGTTATTAGTTAGGCTTAGTTTTTATATACAGATGACATTATAACATTTTTCTGAAAACTGTTCTGTAATGCTTGTCTAGCTTCAGATCCATATTGTAGAGGGGAACACAGTCAGGGCTGGGACTGCAGGCAGGACAATATGGTACAGGAAAGGGACAGAGCCATATAAGGCCCTGACAGACTGGCAAAGGCAACAAAAGTGCACAGCTAATATAACAACTTGAAAAACAAGGAGATCCAGTGTGAAGAATGTTTTGAACATAAGCCTTTTCAAGATTAAGAGATTGTCCTTTGGGCTCCTTTTAGCTCTACACCCACCACCAAAAGATGAGCAGGCTTGCCATCTGTAACTCAAGGCACTAAATTTGAAAAACCCACCAAAGCAGGCAAGACCTGCATTAGCTACTTACTCACAGAGCTCTAATGTATTAAGTGAAGATGTTTAACTGTTTCTATCCACTTTTCATTTCGCAGAAAGATGCCAATCAATTACCATACCTACTCCAAAAACTGGCTTGGTTACAAAAACTCCTGTTGTAAAAAAAAAAAAAAAATGTACAAAAAGGTCTGTACTGGCTGATTTATTCATTTAAGTTAATGATTACAATAATTAATATTGATTTTTATTTTAATAATGTATAAATCACAGCTTATAAAAATTATAAAAATATCTAACTGTATAGTGGATCATGTGTTTCCTGGGATGCTTCAGACTAGACTTCATTTTTTTATTTCAATATTAAAAGTAAATCAAGAAAAGTGAACAATGTTTCAGCAACACTATATTGTGACTTGTCTTCAGTAGAGCAAAATCAAAACAGTAAATGAGAACAGGAAGTGTACTCCACAGTAAAATTCTCCAGATTAGGAAATTATGGGAGAACTTGTATCTTGTACATATACTGTATGAAGCTGGCTGGAATATAATAAACACTATCCTCCAATTCTTGGTGAATTAATTTCTTACTGAATGTACTACTTTGGCTAAAGGCCTTTAATGAATAGACTAAAATCTACCTATCTCCACGAATAAATTATGGTAATAATTAAACAAAAATTTAACGGTATTACCTTCCAGTAACTGTGGAGGGCTGGAGCCCTGCCCAGGGTGTGTTCCTGCCTTGCACCCCGTGTTGGCTGGGATTGGCTCCAGCAGACCCTCGTGACCCTGTGTTGGGATATAGTGGGTTGGATAATGACTGACTGACTGACTGACCTTTCAGTAAAGTGCATCAGCACGGTTATACAACTTTGCCTTGCCAAGTATAATTGATTGGCCTACCATTTCCACAATACCCATAGACTGAACGAGCACCCTGACAGGATGGTGACTTCTTATTGCACTGACCAGGGTGTATCTCAGCCTTCAGGAATGTAAAATCCAAGTCATCCTGCCTGTGGGGAAGGATTCAAACCACCTTTTTATAGATACAGATAGGGTTTGGTACAGTTGGAATTTTTTATTATTGTAAAGTCAACACAAAGAGACAGGAAAAAGTAATAAAAAAAACGCATCTCGCCATGACATGCACCCATTTCCATAAGTCATCTTGCCAATTAGTCAGCTGTTTTGGATCTGGGGCTATTAGACCATAGGATCTTAAATTTTAGGAACTGGCTTGGCATAACTAGTCCATTTTTAGTTAACTATTCACTGCTTTTTACTTTTCTGCTTATGAAAATGAGGCACTTGAACATAACTACATAAAAGTGTTTCTATGACAGGTCAGCGGTCATACATATTATGTAAAACTTACTTATTCTTGATGACATTTAAAGCTAAAGTTAGCTTTAACAGTTACTGAAAACATTGATTTTTCACCATAAATGTGAGTTAAATGAATGTACAGTATGAAAAAACAACGTAGCTTATAATGATGTTCTGTGGGGGCACCAACTTAGTCACATTTTTGATATATCTACTGATTTACATATGTTGCAATTCACACAAATCTTTTTAAATCACAACCTGCACTATACTGGGTATAATTGCATGTGTGAAAGTGAAAGACTGACTCCAGGCCAGTCTTTCAACACAGTCTACATCATAAAAAATAGCACATATCTAATGTAATATGCAAGTATATATTTAGATACTTGTATTTGCTGACTGAAGACCACTCCAATATATTTATTTCTGCTTAGAATGTCACCAGCATGTCTATCCCAGTAACAAATGACACCACATAAGATTCCATCCTAAACAACAACCAGACCCATAAAAGAGAACGTTATGACAACAAAACTTAATTTCTTTGCACACTCTGAAGAAACCTTAGCTATCATAAAGCATTAAATAACATTCAGACTCCTTGTAAAGGACTTCAAGGTAATGCCCACGCATCACTAGGAATAAATAACTGCTGATCACAGCACGAGAGAGTAATGACTGAGCCATCAAAAATAAACCTTTTCAAGATTTTAGAATTATGAAAAACATTTGAGAAGTGGGAAGTCGTGTTAAGGGAATGATACTACCTTACCAGCAGAGTAATTGAGACAAAATCTTGAGCACATCTCTAGCAACCTAGAAAAATGACTCTCCCTTTTTCCATTATTCACAATATCTCCAATGACTGTCAGAAAAAACTCGCATTTACAGGTCATCAACTTGAAATAACTCTTATTTCCTGTTGTCAGAGGCGGCTGGGGAGGCGACCTGGCCGGGACGCCCAGGAGGACCGGAGGAGGGCTTGCGCCTTCCCCAGACCACGTGGGGGCAACCACCCTGGTTGCTTTGGGGACCACGGGTAGGGAGCTTGGAAGCTCAACCCTATAAGGGCCCGTGGTCGCTGCCAGGGGGCGCCCCACTGCCTTCGGAGCCTTGGACCTCAGCACTTCTGCCACACTCGGAAGTGCTGGGGGGAAGAAGACTAGGGACACCCGGAGTGTTTCCAGGTGCACAGCTGGCACTTCTGCCACACAGGGAAGTGTCCGCGGAGGAGTGTCGGGAAGCACCTGGAGCCCATCTGGCCTTGCATAAAAGGGGCCGCCTCCCTCCATTCGATGGCTGGAATCGGGTGGAAGAGGACAGACCTCGGGGGAGAGGAGTGGAGGCGGACCAGGGATTGAGAGGCATAGTGAGAAGGCCTGGACTTAAAGGGGTAATTGGTGCTGTGGCACTGGGTCTGTGCACTTCTTATAATTGTAAATAAACGTGTGTGTGGTGAAACATCATGTCTGCCTGTCTGTGTCCGGGCTGTACCCCACACTGTTCAGATGTTAATCATGTGGATGACACAGAATGATCTTAACCTTCACAAACAGAAATGTGCATAAGTAAAAAATAAATAAATACATAAATACAAATGATAACACTGATAAACAAGTAAGATTTATATTATCCTACATATGTATTTTGCAACAGCATGCCAGTAGTGTGTAGCAAACGTAATCAATAATTAGTGGTTAAATCTTTAATATGTTATATAAGCACATATTACTTTTGTTATACTTGCTCATTTTACATATAGATTTAAGTTGGATGTAGACACATATAAGTGTATTCAAGCTGGCACTTGGAATGAGAAGCTATATGACGTATATGGAAAGATGATAGAAACCAAAATTACAGCTGCAGGCCTAGAAATTGCCAAAAAGGTCTTGGCAACTTGAGAAAAAAGGGAGGAGTGATGTATATGGAGATGCATCAATAATTTAAATATTAATTCAACACTGCCCAGCAACATAATAAAATGAGGAACATACAAGAACAGCCTTCTTGGAAGTTGTACTGTCATGGACTCACCGTTTGCAGATTTGCACTGTGGCAACTGCTGGCAGCCAGCTGTGAACCTATGATGTCTGGTTTATAGCAGTTTTCAGAAGCCATATCTTATCAGCCTGAGCTTGGCCTAGAAGACCCTGCTTCTGAATACTCCAATAAGTGTACTTGTTCTGTAGTTGAATGAATGCTTAGTCTGAACTGCAGAACTAAAGACCTAAACTTCATGACAGTAGCAAAAAATATCCAATGAGTGAAATTCAGCAACTTAGGGTACAAAGAAAAGTATACTTTAATGACATAACTAGTGTAAACATATTGCAAGAAAATGTAAGGAGAGAATGGTAAGTATTCATTCAGTGGTAGACAGTGAGGCGGACAGCCGGGGCCCTTGCCTGGCCAGGACACCTCCACGCTGGGAGGAACGGGGGAGCCCGCCTATCCAAAAACGTTACCTCCCCCGGAGCGCTAGATGGCAGCCTCCGTGAGTTGCAGCAGTACCTAGGACTCCCGCAGGGCTTCATGGGAACTGGAGTTTGGTGCAGCCCTGTTGAGACCCGCGGGCGCCACCAGGGAGTGCTATAGCTGCTGCTAAACCCTACAGAGCAACTCTTCAGTCACACCCGGAAATAAGTCATCAAGCACGAGGAACACTTCCAGGTGCGTTAGAAATGGTGCCAAATGCCACTACTCTGGGAGCCAGAGTTGGGAGGAAGAGGATGACAACACTTGCCGGGGAACAGTGAAGGAGAAAGATAAGAAAATGAAAGAAAAGGAGAAAGAAAAGAAGTGTGTTGTGCTTTGGGACTGTGCGTTAGACTTGTGGGGACCGGGGATGCCTCTAGCATCTTTCTGTGTCGGGTAGGGTGGCTGGTACGCCCCCTAGTGGTGTCACAAAAGTTAGAACCAACATTTGTAATACTTTCGGTGGCACAGTGGGTACTCTCGCTTCCTACCATTATCCCCAGAGATGAGCATGTCAGATTGCCAGGCAATTACAAATTATCTCCCGTGTAGTGTTGACAAGTACATGATTGGGCCCAGCGATGACCAAACCCCTTGTTTAGAACTGTTTGCTTCATTGTATCCTGTACTAAGATAGGCTCTGGCTCTTCAAAAGCTCCTGAACTGGACTAAGTGGCTTTGAGAATGTTATTTTATTCATGATATATTACTGTTCTGTCCTGTTCTACTGGAATCGTAACAGTAAAAATGAGGGATATGGTGTTTCTGTATATTGAGAACTAATTGAACATTTTTGACATTTTTCTATGCCCTACAGCCAATGGAAATATTGACTTAAAATCAAGAAGACTGCTTTGCAGAGCTCTCTAGTTTTAGTAATTCTAGTAGCTAATCAGCAAAGGAAAAGCAAGTTATACTTATTCCTAACATAGACAAAGGACTGAAGTGAATTGACAAAATATAGTTTTATAGAAGAACCCTTTGAATATTTTCTATTACTTCAAGAATTACTTCTCATCAGTATTAAGTTAATAATAGCAGAAATGACAGTCTGATAAAAGAAATACAATAATCAAACTCAGCAACTGATAAAATACAATTTATATGAAACTTGTCTACTTCAATCTAAAATTGTATACACACATATCTCTCCTGCTGCGGTGGGTTGGCACCCTGCCGAGGATTGGTTCCTGCCTTGTGCCCTGTGTTGGCTGGGATTGGCTCCAGCAGACCCCCCGTGACCCTGTGTTCGGATTCAGCGGGTTGGGAAATGGATAGATGGATGGATATTTCTCCTGACTCAGATTATTTAAAATAGCTCAAGATTAAGTTTCCAATTTTGTTGACTGTTGTCAGAAATCTGCCTTGCTGGGAAAGGATGTTTTGTAAATGTCCCACACTCAGCCTATTAAAAAAATGTTAATTTGTTGATCAGACTTTCACAATAATATCTGTCTAATAGAAGGCCAGTGCTGCTAAATGAACAAGCAACTGTGAAAATGTACACCACATAGCAAGCATGACTGGTAAAATCCTAACCCACATACCATAATGCTGTGAGGAAAGGATAAAATGATGCCCCCTAGTGTACTTAAAATTAGAAAAAATTAAATTTACTTTATAAAGAACTGTAAAATATCTGCTTCGATGCAACCTTTGAAGGGGGCAAAGGGTGAACACAGTCAATGACTTCTAAACCAGTAGAGAGACAGAGAGAGGAACGATTTAAAATTTTTCAAAAATTTTATGAATGGCTTATCTGTTAGGAGTCCTTTTTAATTTTGACTTATAATTGTGGTTATGTGACAATGGTAAATCATTGGAGTTGTTGTTTTTTACATGGGTAGGGGAAGGAATATCATATTTGATTGGAATAAAATGTAACGTTTAATGTCTGACTGACCTGTAATCCATTAATTGTAACATAGTTTATACATCAAATACTGTAACGGTATTTAAAAATACTTTGCACAAATTTGCACTTTGTTATTTCTTTTTTGGATCTGTTACTCAAAAGGGTCAAATATGGAACAATATGTCAGGAAAGATAAGAATTGAATGAGGTGTTCTAATCAAAGAGATGGCATTTAAATGCTAATCTGAGCTCCACTTTCTTATAAAAATATCCCACAAGTTTGGCTTCCTGTTCTTCACTGTCAGGCAGGCAGCCAACAAACTGAGGAAATTCAGTGTGATGGGCTAAAATGCCTGTCAGATCAAATTTATTTCTAAAAAGGAGGTTCAACCAGCTATTAATTCTAAGAGCTCAAATGATTTTGCCATACAAGAACTTGAATATTTACACAATGCATTTTAATAAAGATATGATGCTGTAAATCTTTACATTTTTGCAAACTATTTAATCAGATGTTCTTGGTCTTTTATGATAACTTAGATAAAGATCAGATCATACTTTAGGAGACTCTCACACAGGAACCCAGAAACTTCCAAAAGATTCACAACCTTTCTTTGTCATCAGGGTACCCCTTATTAAAAAAAAATAGATTAATGTGTACTGTCTTTTGGCTACTGGTCAATCTATTGTGTGCTGCTAAATTTTAAATATATCCCTCTGGGTTGCTTAGCATTCATGCTCACAGGTTTCTCCTTATGGGAGTAACCTGTATTCATGTATACAAAAAAGAATAAAAGACGTGTGTATTCACACTCATTTAGAATTTCAATCACCTGATGACGGTCTTCAGAGTTTTTTTCAAGTAAACTAGGGGGCTCTGCCCCCTGCTCACTTCGCTCACCAACCCCTGGGCGGGTGATATGCCCTAGCCATTTCGCAGCTCTGACAATCGCGTATGGGGAAGTGGATGTTCAATTTAAACAGATTGTTATTTTCATGGGAATTGTTGCATATGCATAATAGAACTAACTATTTTACTTTACAGCATGTAATTAACCATAGCAAAAATAGTAAAATGTAACAAATTGAAAGAAAATTCTGTTTCATGTTGCGTTAGACGTATTTGTTGCGTTATATGTTTTCGTTCTGTTCGGTTTTGAACTTAACACACAGAAATACTTTTTAAACTTACACTTTCACTGTAAAACCTTAGTAAAAACAATATTTGGAATTAACTTTTCTTCAATATCGCACTGAATTTTGATTCCGTGTTTGGGCTTACTTCATGACAATGCAACGTATAACTGCCAGTGAGTGAATATTGTTTCTTTCTCTGTAATAAATAAACTGACTTTTTCGAATGTTTGTCTCTGTGATTTGTTAATTGTCATAGCAAAAGCTACTTTAACAGGAAACTGTAAACGTTTTAATGCGAACAGCATATCAAGATCTCCTTTGGTGTCTAATGTAATCCGTGGAAGATGTACTACATTACCTCATCTCAAGATTTTCTTTCATAATAGAGAGACAAGCAGTGACATAGCTGAAAATATGCATTCTGCACTTTAACGACCATTTCATCAGTAAACAATTCTGAGCACTAGATGGACAGCACTCTCAGCTACTCAAAAAGGACCTTACACTATTGTCATCTCCCATTAGCTTAATGAGAAAGTAAAATTAAGCCAATTTAAGAAAACAAATAAGTCAGTCACAGTGCTCTGGAGCAATTTTGTTTGAATTATAGTTTTGTAAATTGTTGTTTTAGCTTGCAGATTTCCTACGAACCAAGTACACCCTGGATGTGATAAACGACACATGTATGACTGGAAAAGATGTAGAGAAAATGGGCACTGATCACTTTTCTGCCATTCTTCACACGTGAAACTTCACTGCAAGACACGTACATCTTGGCTTCCTCTGGCATCTACACTTAACTGTAAATCCACATCATGTTATATTGAAGTTTTCCTCTTTCAACAACTCCAGGGGCCTCATGTATAAACGGTGCATACGCACAGAAATGTTGGCTTAGAACTTTTCCACGTTCAAATCGCGATGTATAAAACCTACACTTGGCGTAAAGCCACGCACTTTTCCATGGTACCTCATACCTTGTCGTACGCAAGTTCTCTGCTCGGTTTTGCAGACTGGCGGCACCCAGCGTCAAAGCAGTGCTACTGTTCCTGTGTGGTTACACCTTATTTTCCTGACGCGGCTTTATAAATACACTGAAACTAACCGCATATTGTTTATTAGTGTAACGCATCTGATTGTAATTAACTTGTAACAATATAATGGTCCAGGGAATAGCCATAGTATTCCAAATACCATAACTGCTTTAGCGTTGTTACTCTCACTGCACCTTCTTCTTCTTCTTTCAGCTCTTCCCATTTGGAGTTGCCAAGGCAGATAATCTTTTTCCATATTACTCTCACTGCACCACTCGGAGTATTTAGGCTATATCACTGTATCTGAGTGTGAATCACAGCAGCAGCTGATCGGAAAGAGAATTATCGGCATACAGCTTCAAGGACACGCTGCCTCAGCCACTGCAAAACGTTTTAAAGCCTTTCATGTACAGACCTCGTGGTTCAGAAACAGTTTCATCCCAAGAACTTTAAATGCACTCAATCAATTGCACCTTGTAGAACTGTTTGTACTTATAAGTACAATCACCCCACTGTAAACTTGCACTATAGTTATAATATCGCACAACCTGAGCCACTTTATAAAACGCGTACAGTATTTACATATGATGACGATATCATTTTAAGGTGAAATGCAGCAAAATATGTTTATTAAATTATACAGATAAAACTAACTTCATTTAAATAATCTATATTCTTCACTGGGAGTGTCGTGAAGGATAGAATAATTAAACATGTACTACGAAGATATTTCAATGTTCATTAAACGTTTTGAAGAATTGGCGCTAAGCTTACAGATGGCTTAACGTCTATTACAGAGCTGATTGTGTGGCGATCGGTTACTTGGGGAAAGAAAAGCAAGGACTGCAGTGACGGCTACGCCAATATATATTGAATATAAAACAGAAAGAGAAAATAACACAGCTAAAAACGCAGCGACAAATTTCGGCAAAAGTTAAATGCTTGTGTCATGAGCACAAGGCAGCTATGCAGTGTCTGCAACGGACGTGGCCATCCACCATGCATAAGTTACCTTACTGACATTGGCGGGCGAAGGAGCCATAGATTCTTCCTCAACCCAGTGCCACCACAAGCCTAGAGCCGCCCCTGAGTACTGCTGCAATAAATTATTTAATCAAAGTGAAACCCATGTATAATAACGTGCTTTAACTCCTATCATCATAAAAATGATATCACGTATACATCTCAGTATTTTAGTTATTCAGAGAGCTGTAATATCACGAATGTAATGGATTCTGTGTCCAGTTGGAGGAAGAGAGCTGGTTTAAGAAGCAAGTAGTGATTTACACACATAGAGCACATAGAAAATCAAATACAAAAACAAAGCATTTAACGTGCTACTTTAATTACGATGTGATTTGAGAAGCTGATTAATTAAACGATTTTAAGATGAAGTTTATGATGTTCTACTTTAATGACAAAATAAACTATGTGATTAAAGTGGAAATGTTGAGATTGAAGTTGACATTTCGTGCTTTTTCTCCACTGTGTGCCTTTTTTTCTCTGTACCCTAATAAGCTTTCATATGACATTGAGACAGTGGGCTACAACTCGCCTTTTCATGGCGACTTTGATATGTGACTTCTTTTTTATTTCCGTCACTGTGCGATTTTGTGAACATGAGCTTTCAAGTTTCTCCAACACGCTATGTCATTCGATCAACTTCCATTTGTTGATTATACCACAGTTTATTTGAACAAATAGTATATTTTTCCTTTGCCTCCACTTGGTATTCGCTGAAATTCTTATATTTTCCCCCGTGCTTTTCCCATTGTCTTTTCACAGAAGGCTGAGCTTAAGGGCGATTTATATTGATTTGAATATTCAAAGAGGCATAATTCTGGGAGGAGTTGGGGCGTTACATAAAGCGCGTGCAGGAGCGTTACTTTTCACGCTGATCGGGATTTATGTAGCGGAAGAACGTGGAAGTTGGAGTACGCACAGATTCCTGCATCTGGATTTTTCTGTGCGTAAGCACATTTCGACTTTTGTGCTTACACCATGTTATAGTGCGAGTTCAACGCACGGCGTTATACATGAGGCCCCTGGCCACAAAGCTGTTTTTGCAGAAGATAAACATTACATAGAATATGAATTGATTTGTCTTTGTATTATTTACAGGTTATCTGGGAAATTGGAAGAAATGCTGAAGTGATGTTCTGTAGTTCGCAGCACTGAAATAAATAAAACATGCAAAAATTCAACCTGAAGCAAAAGACACCATCATTTCCTAGGACTGCATGACAAATGGGCTAACTGAATTTATTGTACTTTTGTTAAAATTGGCAAGCTGCAGTGTCTATTGAGCAGTTGTGGCATTTCATTTGAAACATTTTGGATGCAAAATCTGCTTCAAGGAAGGAGGCTGCTAATGAACACCCCAGACCCCCACTCAACCCCAATGAGGCCAGATGCAGATTAAGGATAACTTGAAGTATTTATTACATACTTGGCTACTTAAATTGATTGTTTGTACGGCAGGCAGATTAACATACTACTAGTATCAAACCAATTTGATACTGTCTAGACTGAGGAATGTTTTATTGTGGACATTCTCATACACCTTTAGAGTGGTTCATTTCCTGTTTATCTTTAACTAGTAAGGTCGGGTTTATACTTCACGCGACGCGACACATGCTGCAGCGGACGCTCCTGCTGCGCAAGCGTTTTACTGTTTATACTTGCGCGCGTACTTTACGTAAATCTGGAGGAATTCAGCAGGTGGCAGTGCGAGATATCATCACGGTGAAAACAGGTTCAGCTTCGCTGTGTTGTGAATTGCCTGAAACACCCATTAAATTCCGATGACATCTTACCACAATATCTCTGAAAAGGATGTTTAATGATTAAATCCATCAATCCAGGGGTGTGTCCATTCCAGCAAGCATTGGGCATGAGGCAGAAACAATCCCTAGATGTGGCATCAGCTCTTTGCAAGGGGAATACAAGCACTCTCATACACTGGCATCATTTTAGCAGCACCAAGTCCCTAAATCTGCATATCTTTTGAAGGAAACGGGAGCACACTGTGAAAACCCAGCAGGAAAACATGTAAGCTCCAAGCAGGGAATACCAGCGACATTACTCCCTGCGAGACAGCAGCGCTACTGCTCCGCCACGTGTCACTCTCATGTGTGTAATTATTAACAGTATTGATTATTAAACGAAATTATTGATTTATCTGTAAAATGTAACATACATACTTTAATGCATTTCATCATGAAAGTAATATCAAGTATAAATCTAAAGATTCTAAATTTGCAGAGAGTTGGAATATCATAAATTGAATGTGTTCTGTGTGGTGATCTATTGCTGCTTGCTGCTGCTGTCAGGTCCAGGAAGCTTGCAGCGATTAAAAACTGGGATGACGTTTATGACGATCTGTTTAATAATAAAGTAAACTACGAGGTTAAAGTGGACATTTCGAGATTAAAGCCAAAATTTCCACTTTAATCACAACATACACATTTTCACAATGTCCTTATTTTATTTTCCTCTGTGGCTCAAATACAGCGCTGTACATTATGTTGCTGTTGTGAAGTTATAAAAAAAGACGGCACAAAAGATGGTATGTGAGACTTTTAAAATGCATTGTGTCATTACGATTAGGAATATGCGACGCTTGAAAAGTACCACAAATGCATTGTATGTCTGCATTTTGCTTCACCACATCGAACCATTCATCAAACATTGAAGCGCGCACATTGATCCCGTAGGATCTGCATAGAGGCTGTCACATGTAGATAGTAAACAGAGACTCTGATGTCACATTTTGACTTTTATCACACTGTGCCCCATGACTTTTTGCTGGTACTGCAACTCGCGCATGCATCGCGTTAATTTCTGAGGACCTGCTCAAGGGACACATCAAATGAACGCTGGGAACGCGTGGCAGCCATGATGCGGGTGTGTATGCGTTCTGAGCGTGAAGTATAAACGAGCCCTTACAGTTATCGTAACGCTATGCAGAACAGGGCCCATCTACACAAACACAAAAGTAGATTTCCCTTAAATGTAACTTCTTGTTAACTTCAGTAACTCAACATACAATTAAGCAGCTGTTAACTCATTCTTTTTAACCGTTTGCTTTGTGTACATTCAGTAAGTGGTGGGTCTTGGAAATTTTTACTTCAATATGAGCTTGTCAATCTATTTTTACTTTACAGAGCAGAGAAAGCAGTCCAGTTGAGCAGGTACCGAACCTGTACACATTCTCATTCACCACTAACATTTTTTTTTTTTTTTTAAGTATATTGCATCAACAGGTCACTTTGATTCACAAAACCAGAAATGATGCTTAATGGCTACTAGCAAAATACCCGCGCTTTGCAGCGGTGAAGTAGTGTGTTAAAGAAGTTATGAAAAAGAAAAAGAAACATTTTAAAAATAACGTAACATGATTGTCAATGTAATTGTTTTGTCACTGTTATGAGTGTTGCTGTCATATATATATATACATATATATATATATATATATATATATATATATATATATATATATATATATACAGAAACACACACACATATAAACATATATACATATACATATATACACATATCAACATATATATACATATACATACATACAGATAAATATACATATATATACACACACACACACACACAGACACATATATACATATATATAGATCTACATATATATATATATATATATATATATATATATATATATATATATACATATATACACACATATCTACACATTTTATATATATATATATATATATATATAAATACTAGCAGAATACCGCTTTGCAGCGGAGAAGTAGTGTGTTAAAGAAGATATGAAAAAGAAAAGGAAACATTTTAAAAATAACTTAAGATGATTGTTAATGTAATTGTTTTGTCATTGATATGAGTGTTGTTGTCATATCTATCTATCTATATATATATATATATATATATATCAAAATACCCACGCTTGGCAGCGGAGAAGTAAAAAGAAAAGGAAACATTTTAATAATAACGTAACATAATTGACAATGTAATTGTTTTGTCATTGTCATGAGTGTTGCTATATATATATATATATATATATATATATATATATATATATATATATAAATATATATATATATACATATATACACACATATATATACACACACATACATATATATATACATATAAATATATAGTGTATATATATACATATATACACATACACACATATATATACATATATATACACATATACATATCTACATATATACTGTATATACACATATATATATACAAATCTACATATATATATCTACATATACTTTGTATATTAGGGGTGGGACTTGATTAAAAAAATTAATCCAATTAATTAGAGGCTGTGTAATAATTAATCTTGATTAATCGTATGTAATCACACATGAAAATTTGCCCCAAATCGCAAATGTTTTATTTTTAATTTAAAAGGGTTTTAGTGGGCGACAGAATCAAATAATAGATATGGACATGAATATTGTAAACTCAAGCTCTTTTAATTTCTGAAAAAAAAAATGCTTTTAAACTGCATTTGAATTCAAAACAGAAACAAAAATATCATCCCTGGTTAAAATTGGGCAGACTTAAAAATAAAGTGGTAGTTTAAGTACTTTAAGTACAGGGTGGGCCATTTATATCGAAGTCGGCCATTTTGGATCCAACTCTTGTTTTTTCAATAGGAAGAGGGTCATGTGACACATCAAACTTATTGGGAATTTCACAAGAAAAACAATGGTGTGCTTGGTTTTAATGTAACTTTATTCTTTCATGAGTTATTTACAAGTTTCTCTTTGTTTACAGCCATTGACATGTCACAGAGGTTAACACGTGAGGAGCGGATTGAAATTGTGTTGATGTCTGGTGAACGCAGTAACTGGGTCATTGCAGCAGATTTCAATGCAAGACACCCTACGAGACCACCCATCTCCCATGCTACAGTTAGCAAACTGCTTGCTAAGTTTCGTGAAACTGGTTCAGAGTTGGATTTGCCAAAATGTGGATGCATGAAAACTGCCACTAATGAAGAAACATCAGTGGCTTGCCTAGCTTCATTCAGCAAGAGCCCACAGCGTAGCACTCGCTGCATGTCACTGGAGAGTGGCATTAGTCGAACATCCCTTCGGCGGATATTAGCTACTCACAAATGGCACCCTTACAAACTCCAGCTACTGCAGCATCTCAACTAGGATGACCCAGATCGACGCACTGAATTTGCAGAATGGGCAAAACAAAAATTGGAACAGGACCCTCAGTTTACGCAGAAGATTTTGTTCAGTGATGAGGCAAACTTTTATGTGAATGGTGAAGTTAACAAACAAAACCACCGCTATTGGTCTGACACTAACCCACATTGGACAGATCCCTCCAAGACTGTTGGAACAAAAAAATTGATGGTATGGTGTGGTATATTGGGTACAAAGATAGTGGGGCCATTCTTCATCAATGGAAACCTCAAGGCCACTGGATATGAAATTGCTACATGATGATGTGTTTCCCTCTTTATGCACTGAAGCTGGCACGTTCCCTGAGTTTTTCCAGCAAGATGGTGCACCACCACATTATGGGTGTCAGGTCCGAGCATTCCTAGATGAACAGTTTCCTGGAAATTGGATTGGTCGTTGTGGGCCAGTTGAATGGCCCCCAAGGTCTCCCGATCTGACCTCCTTAGACTTTTATCTTTGGGGTCATCTGAAGGCAATTGTCTATGCTGTGAAGATACGAGATGTGCAGAACCTGAAACTACGGATACTGGAAGCCTGTGCTAGCATTTTTCCTGCGGTGTTGCTATCAGTGTGTGAAGAGTGGGAGAAGAGGGTTGCATTGACAATCCAACACAATGGGCAGCACATTGAACACATTTTATAAGTGGTCAGAAACTTGTAAATAACTCATGAAAGAATAAAGTTATGTTAAAACCAAGCACACCATTGTTTTTCTTGTGAAATTCCCAATAAGTTTGATGTGTCACATGACCCTCTTCCTATTGAAAAACAAAAGTTGGATCCAAAATGGCCGACTTCCAAATGGCCACCATGGTCACCACCCATCTTGAAAAGTTTCCCCCCTCACATATACTAATGTGCCACAAACAGGAAGTTAATATCACCAACCATTCCCATTTTATTAAGATGTATCCATATAATTGGCCCACCCTGTACATTTTCAGAATGGTATTGTCTTGAAATAATAATAACCAAAATTTCAACATGAAGTGCAGTTTTTCTTCTTAAAAAAATAAGTCAGAAACATAAAAGGTAATTTGACCAGCTTAATCTTTAAACTCTGAGTAACATTAGCCAAAATTATTTTGTACATTAGGCTAAAACAGTGTGATCATTGAACATTTTGTAATTAGATGTAATTAGAATTACTAACGGTCACGGAAGTCCAATGATCCCCAGTAAGAGCCACAAAGTCCGCTTTCTGTAATGCATCTAATTTTGCTTGCTTTTCAGTGTGCACAAAACCATGCTTTTATCAAGGCTTCGCTCGGGTAGTCGAAATGATCAGTCGTAGGAACGCGCTTTATTCCGACTCTAACATTTTTGTAGCTGTGATGTGTGCATCAGTGTAATCGATGTACCAGGAAATCATGCATTGACAAAAGTTCCGCTTGCTTGGAATTGAAAGTGTGATTAAATGCGTTATTTTTAACGCGCTATGGAGTACATGCATCGAAGCTTCTCAGCTGTGCTTGTGCTAAGAAAGGGAAAATTTTAAAAATAACGTAACATGATTCTGCGTTAACCTAATATTTTTCATACGTCCCAAACCAAGGAGATGCGAAGGTAAAATGAATCAGGTAGCGCGCGTACATAGTCAGTACACCCTCTCGAATCGAACCTCGAATGTCGGCGTTAGAGGCTTAAGACTCTACAATTAGCCACAGCGTGGCTTGTCTATGCTAAAGTATGTATTGTAGATCGGGTATATATATACATTTTATATATATATACCCGTACCGCAGTGGAGAAGTAGAAGTTATGAAAAGAAAAGGGAACATTTTAAAAATAACGTAACATGATTGTCAATATACAGTAATTGTTTTGTGAGTGTTATTGAATGTTGCTGTCATCAAGGATTTGATTATCATTATTTCTTTCAATCAGGCTCGGATTTGTAGGATGTGTTCAAGTTACATTCCGTGTTTGTCAATCGCTGTAAAGATAAGAGGTTTCATTCATCGATTAGTTCCTTACTGCATCAATAAACAGCTCGCCTTCCTCTTTATCTGTGATGTGACAAACTGCATGCACGGGTTTTTTTACACTGTCTTCCTTTAGCAGGACATTCACTTTTTCCACCGTGTGCTTTGTTTCCGCAGTAGCTGCACTTATGAATATGATTGTATGTATAAGACGCTTCATATTTTTTGCTGCCTTCTCAATTGTGTAATTCGGTTTTTGTTCAGCACTCTTTGCAACTGTTGCTTTTTGTCTGCGCATTGCGTCAGTTCACGTGAGCCGCTTGGTGTTCTTGCATCGAAGGTTCCCAGCTGTACTGGTGCCATCTCGTAATGTCAGCTAAGACCCGCACTTAAAAGTTTCTCTCGCAGTTTCAATGAGTTTGTGCCAAACACCACCCTGACCATCTCATCTTCCTCTGCATAAGCACAGTCCTTCACCCGTGAACATTTACCGGCAGTGTTTGTATTGGATTGCCGCTGATGGACGGCCTTATATGGGCAGGCACTAAATTACAAACGCTAGTGGCAGCCTGTCTATGAACTTAATTTAATATAAGCTTACGGTTCACGCCGTGCTTTGTTTCCGCATATGCATCATTTGCTTTATAATGTTTTTCTGCCTTCTCAATTGTGAAATGGCGTTTTGTGCTTGGAGTTATTCCTTGTTCTCTACGTACTTACGTAGGAGGCGTGATGATGTCACAGGAAACTCCGCCCCCCATGGCCATCTCCAACTCAAGACTCCATTACATTATATGGGGAAAAATAGCTTCCAGTTATGACCCTTATGCGTAGAATTTCGAAATGAAACCTGCCCAACTTTTGTAAGTAAGCTGTAAGGAATAAGCCTGCCAAATTTCAGCCTTCTACCTACACGGCAAGTTGGAGAATTAGTGATGAGTCAGTGAGTGAGTGAGGGCTTTGCCTTTTATTAGTATAGATATACATACATATCTACATATATATATCTACAGTACATATATATATATATATATATATATATATATATATATATATATATATATATATATATAAACATACATACATACATACATACGTACATATACTGTATATATACTGTATATAGCAAAATCCCCGCGTATACCAAGTTGTCAGTTCAGCAGTCCGGTTGTAATATGACCAAGCTGTGCACTGAGATTACTTTTGAGAATGCAACGTCTACTTTTGTCCAGGAGGAAAGCAATGTGGCCTCAAATCAATGGCAACCTTTTATGGGGTTTGTCCCTGAGACATATTAATTGTCATTGTGAAGCAGAGCCTTACTGGAAATTTGAGGCATTTGTATTGAAATGGGAGATCAGAGGGTATAACGGTGATGCGAGGAATACATTCAGCGTATGGCGCTCTGCTGTTTTTTTGTGTAGCTGCCTTCACACAGCTTCCCCGTTGCCTAATAAACGAACGCCATATATTTGGCCGTCGTTTCTCCTTGCTTCGCGGTTTTGTACTGTTTTATGTTTCGTTTATTAAGATTCTTATAGCTATTGAGTAGCTATTCGAGACTTATTGTACTGTTCAGGTACCCATTTCCTTTATTTAATCCGCGGCTTGTACGCTATTTTTTGTTCGTTTATCACGATTAGAGATATTTATTGATTCCCTTCTTTAGCTGACTGCCTGTTCTGCTGGCTTTTTGTGAAGCAGCCTTTACACAGCTTCTCCGCTGTTTTATAAACGAACAACATATAAAGCCATCCTCTTTCCTTGCTTTGCCAAGGAAGCTGCCTTTTTATTTAATCCATGGGTTCTCCGCTGTTTTATTGTTCGTTTATTACGATTATTATAGTTCTCTTTATATATCACGTTGTCAGTTCAGCACTATGGTTGTAATATGATGAAGCTGCACGAGCTCACTCGTTGAGAATGCAACATACACTGTGTGCACAATTATTAGGCAAGTGAGTATTTTGACCATATCATCATTTTTAATGCGTATATTCCAACTCCAAGCTGTATTAACTTGAATGCTTATTGGATTTAAGCACGTCAGGTGATGTGTATTTGTGTAATGAGGGAAGGTGTGGCCTAAGGAGATCAACACCCTATATCAAGGTGTGCAGAATTATTAGGCAGCTAGTTTTCCTCAGGCAAAATGGGCCAAAAAGAGATTTAACTGACTCTGAAAAGTCAAAAATTGTAAAAAGTCTTTCAGAGGGATGCAGCACTTTTGGAATTGCTAAGATATTGGTGTGTGATCACAGAACCATCAAACATTTTGTTGCAAATAGTCAACAGGGTTGCAAGAAACGTGTTGAGAACAAAAGACGCAAATTAGCTGCCAAAGATTTGAGAAGAATCAAATGTGAAGCTACCAGGAACCCATTATCCTCCAGTACTTTCAAATTCCAGAGCTGCAACCTACCTGGAGTGCCCAGAAGTACAAGGTGTTCAGTGCTCAAAGACATGGCCAAGGTAAGGAGGGCTGAAACCCAACCACCACTGAACAAGAAACATAAGTTGAAACGTCAAAACTGGGCCAAGAAATACCTGAAGACAGATTTTTTTCAAAGGTTTTATGGACCGATTGAGATGAGAGTGACTCTTGATGGACCAGATGGATGGACCTGTGGATCAGTGGAGGTTGGGTACTGGTATGAGCTGGTATTTTTAAAGATGAGCTAGTTGGACCTTTTTGCATTGAAGATGAACTCAAAATCAACTCCCAAACCTACTGCCAGTTTTTCGAAGACACTTTCTTCAAACAGTGATACAGGAAAAAGACAATGATTTTTATGCAGGCCAATGCTCCATCCCTTGCATCGAAGTTCTCCACTGCGTGGCCAGCCAGTAAAGGCCTTAAAGGTGAAGGAATAATGACATGGTCCACCTTCCTCATCTGACCTAAACCCTATCGAGAACTTGTGGGCACTTCTTAAACGCTAGATTTACGGGGGAGAAAAACAATACACCTCTCTGAAGAGTGTCTGGGAGGCTGTAGTCACTGCTCCACAAAAAGCTGATCGTCAACAGATCAAGAAACTGACAGACTCCATGAATGGAAAGGCTTATGACTGTTATTGGAAAGAAGGGTGGCTATATTGGTCATTGATTGATTGATTTTTTGAAATGTCAGAGATGTTTATTTGTAAATTTTGAGGTGTTTGTTTATTATTCTCACTATAACAGATGAAAATAAACAAGTGAGATGGGAAAATTTTCATTTTTCCTTTAGTTGCATAATAAATCTGCACACTAATAGTTGCCTAATAATTGTGCGCACATATGTATTCCCCTGATGATGTTCACACTCACATTTCCGTTGTGAAACATTCAGGTTTCAGGTTTACTAACATTTTGGACTGACTGATAGCACTGTGTTTGTTCCATATTAAAATTAATCCTCAAAAATACAACTTACCTAATAATTCTGCACTCCCTGTATAGGTGTCCAGGAGAAAAGCAATCTTGCCTGAAATCAATGGCAACCTTTTGTTGGGTCTGTCCCTGAGACTTCTTACTTCTCATCGCAAAGCAGAGCCTTACTGGAAATTGGAGGCATCTGAATTGAAATGGGAGATCAGAGGGTGTAACGGGGATGCAAGGAATACATTGAGTGTGGAGAAACTCTAGAGACAGCGTGTGTATTAACTTGTGGATTTTTTTGTGAGTATTTGGTGGCAGCGTGACAGAGTTGCTTCCGCAAGACCGCGGAGCTCAGCTCAGAGCAAAATGAGGTGAATGGGAGGGGAGAGGATGACGTCACTTCCCCACCCGCCTCAACTGTCAATCCCCCCCACAAACACAGTCTCTCGGAATTTGCATAAGCACAGCCCTTCACCAGCAATTTTAACTTAGTTACAAAGTGATCAAAACTCTCGTTTATACCCTGCGTCCTCTCATTAAACTTGTATCCCGCATTAGTCGTGGGCATGACAAACGCCAGCGGCAGCCTGTCTATGAACTTAATTTAAACTTTAGGTTTACACCATGCTTTGTTTCCGCAGTAGCTGCACTTATGAATATTCTTGTATATGTCACTTGCTCGCTGTTTCGCTGCCTTCTCAATTGTATAATGCATGTTTTCTTCAGCACTTTTTGGAGCTCTTCCTGGTTTTCTACGTACTGCGCTCACAGTCAGTTCACGTGATTACGTGGGAGGCATGATGATGTCACACAAAACTCCGTCCCCCCCATGGCCATCGAGCTGAAAAATAGTTTCCAGTTATGACCATTACGCGTAGAATTTCGAAATGAAACCTGCCCAATTTTTGTAAGTAAGCTGTAAGGAATGAGCCTGCCAAATTTCAGCCTTCTACCGACACGGGAAGTTGGAGAATTAGTGATGAGTGAGTGAGTGAGTGAGGGCTTTGCCTTTTATTAGTATAGATTCAAAATTGGGTCACTTCATTATAGAAATCCAATGAACTTTAAATGAAGAGCATTGTAAAGTGTGACTCCACCAATTTTTAAAAAGCCTCGATTAAGCTGAACCACTGATATAAAAATGAACATCTTTTTCTTTCCACTATCTTTTCTGACCTCACTGCCAAATTAAAAGACATTTCCGCTATAATACTATAATGATGTGGTACTACTGTTCTCTTAGAACTTGCTACAGTTTCAGAAATGTCAATCCATAGCACCTTTCTGAAAACTTTATATCAAGCCCACTACTGTTTAAAACTCTCATTTCTTTCAATTGCGTGTCATACAATTCTTTGAAACAATGGCCTTTCGGAAGTAGCTGTAGAGGGTGCTTGGCTGGCAAAAAGTTGCAACGTGCAGTGGAACTACAAAGACCTCCAGAAATGAGAGAGAAAGAAAGATGAAAAGTATGGTCAGCAACCCAAGCATAAAGTCAATACCACATTACAGACCTTCTAGTCAGATGAATGTTAAACTTAATGGCTGCAGTTGCAGGTCTCATTGCTGGAGGATGTGAGATTACATGACTACAAATCACAGGGTATGTCAGTTGGGACTGCAGAATGACTTTCCAGCACAGTTTCACATTTACAAAGTATCATGCGCTTACCCCTTTTCTGTCAGCCAATAATATGCTGCCTGACAGCCCAGGTCCCCCACGCAAAGGTTTTATAGGTATGGTGAGTTTAGCCACAATCTCTGCCATTTGTTCATTTTGTCATGGTATTTAAAACATTCAACATTAATAAGACTTTGATTTATCAGGTCCAAAACGAGGCATTCCTTATTCCTCGTACCTGCATTACATGTGCTGAACACTCAATTTTTATTAACCCTCACATATACAGTGTTGCCCTAAAGACTTAAGACAAAACCTACATTATTTTGTCAAGGCAAGTTGCTGGTTGGACTGAGTCACTGGATATGTCAGACTACATGACTGTAAATCAAGTGGGTGTGCCGTAACTGCTCCAGAGTCACAAAGATTATTTAAAGGAAGTCTGAGAAGATGTATCAAAAGATTAGTATTAGCAAGATACATTTTTTACTGCACTTTGAATTGACTGTTCTCATCAAACATAGTTCAGCTACATCAAACTAAAAATATAAATCTTGAGATGAAAGTTTTTCTTCATTTTAACAAAAAAGTCTGAAAAAAGCACCATACTGTGGGTGTGTAGTTATATTTATACATTCTTCCCTCTTCCAAATGCTGTTCTTGCTCTTTTTAGAAAAACATCTCAGTTCTATTTTGCCACCAATAAAAGCTTTCTTGCTGGATTGAACATAGAATCTTCTCAACAGATCTCTTTTCATTTTAGACAACTCTATGGAAGTTACATTTTAACAACTATATTCTCTTAAATGACCCTCATCTCAATTCTGTTACAGAAAAACATGATATGAAGAAACAAATAATAAAGATTTTAGCATGATATTAATAAAATCTGGAAAATGTTGACTATATTTACAAATAATACAATTAAATTGCCAGAAATATACTATTTAAATTAACTAAGTTGTCCATTAAAATAAGTATCTGGTTATGTATTTATTTAATTTCTTTATATTTCTGAAACATACTTTTCTACATGGTTTACAGCGACAAACATATTTTGAGAAAAAGACTGCATTTGGGAAACTCATCAATAGACCAACAATCAACAAAGGCAGCAGTTAAAAAAAAATGTGACAAACAAAAAAAATTCTGGCAAAGATTTTAAAATTTAGTTAGTTTAACATTCTATGATGTAGTCATGCAGTCAAACTCTCAACAGGACATAGATATACCTGTGTGAGGAACTGGCCAGACCCCTCTGAGTACTTTTCAAGAACACTGGTGGGCTGTGGTTCTGCATATTCAAACTGTGGTTCATATTTAAAGTCTGCCTGAAAAAAAGCTTCTCTCTCTTGTTCAATATTGGTTGGTCGTAGAGCGACAAGAAGGCAAGAATTGCGTCCCGATACTGGCAGTGGAGTGAGGGGCATTGCCCTAGCAATATGAGGAAGAGAGGTAGCAGGACGCAGCCTTCCACGACCCCCGATTTCTTCTCCATTCATGGCACATGTGCTCTCACTTCGGCGCATCCAAGCACGGTGTCCATTAAACATTGGGCTGGTCAAACTTCGAGATGGTGGCACAGGAGCCCGAGTCATCTTGGATACGTTAAGCTTCTTAATATCTGCTGATCCCAACTGTTTTGAAATATTCGAAGACTCCGAGGTCTTTTTTACTTCTGACACAGAAGGTCTCTTTACCTCTAGCCCCAGTGGCTTCTTGCATTCTGGTCTCCGTGTATCTGAACGCAATGACTTCATAAACTCATTCTCAACCATTCCAAGATCCTGGCAGCTAAGATTTGGCTTTGTTTGACTAAAAGAGGAAGGAGACAAGTGTGTAGTATTTCGTAGTCCATTTCGCTGTAGTTCTTTCTTGATTACACCAAGCTTTTCATTGCAAAGATTGCCTTGGCCTGCTACCTGCTCCATAGTCCCTTCACCTACATCCAGTACCATCTTGCAATCTGTAATGGCCTAGAAAAGACAATATAGTGAAAAGAAGTAAAGAAGTTTTTTATACATAAAATAATGTGACATTCCCAAAAAGCTATATCGTTTACTTAATCTACTGACAAGGCAAGGTGAAGCCTCTTTCAATTCTAAAGTAAAATTACTGCTGTCAGTATTAAATTAGAACAGATAGAATGTTAATAGCAATAATTTAACGTTGCCTTCTAAGCACAATTAAGGTAAGCATGTTATTTTTGATGATTACTTAAAATATAATTAAAATATGTGGCCAACTGCAAATGAAATACAGAAGAGTAATGGGAAAGGATAAACTAAATGGCCCAAATGAGAGTTAAAACTTTAATTCATTGAGTTTTATTCTTATAATTCTGGTCTGCACATCTTTAGGATGCGAGAGGAAAATCTATAATGACAAAGGTAATGTGCAAAACCTTATGCAAAATCCAGGGCAGGATTTAAAACCAGTTTCTTAGAAAAATGAAGCTACTGTGTCAAATACTTTGCAATTGCTTCAGTCACCATAAGATGACAATTAATTAGAAGAAAACAAAGTAAAATCTGTATTGAAGTCCAATAAAACACATTGTCTAAATACAATTAAATGCCAATAGGTTCTTTCCTCATACACAAATGAGACGCCAACAAAGCTGGTTAAAAACACAGCAATGCAGTCAAAGGTACATAAGACTTTGCAATGGTTAGGTTTTTATTTTGATTAATATGTAGTTTATTTAATAATCTACACTTTCACAGTGATGAGTTTCACAGTTATCCTGCCAGTAAGCAATCCAGAGAAAGAGAGCAGTTTAAAGTGCACAGGAACTGTTCTGGAAGACAGCTGGAATGAAAATGCTTTAAATGTTGGATATCTACATACTCAAGATCATTATCATCTACTTAAGGTAGTGCAGCAACAAGAGCACATAACCTTCTTGTTCCTGGTCTGACATGTAAGGCTGTGAGCATGCTTGGGGTCTGCTCATTGTGAAGTGTTTGACTCACAAGTAAAAAGGAAAAGACTAAAATTGTACAGGGCTGTGCACAATGTCCAAAGAGAAGTGTTCTGGTCCTGCTTTGTGTGAGGCATAGGACTCCAAAATTCAGAACAACCTGAAGTAACATTATTTATAAAGACAAATGTGACACAGGAGCATAGGAGCACTTTAACTGCTGAGTAGACTATGACCTTAGCATTCTGATTTTAATTTTTAAAAATTTACAGATAAAAAGAAATACTTCTATCCCTCAGTTTTCTTCCATGTTTTTATATTAAAGTCTAAGCCATCCCTAATATGAAGTGTTAGAAAGGAAATGTGCAATCAAAGCAGATAAACAGATTCACAAAGAACTCCTTGGTCTGCTACTGATTTTAAAACTTTAAAGCGACCTTCTTTGTATGAGGGAATGTCACAGAATACTTCTTTACTGCCTGCATTAGTCTTCAGTACCAATATAATGGTGAGAACTGAACTAGCCCTGTTATGGTCACTTATTTAGCTACTGTATATATTCTAAAAAGGTAGCTGCACTGAAGCACTTTTTATACTCTTACTGTTTCCCACTATGTATTACATGTTCTGAGAAATAAATGACTATGTAGACAACTTATCACTTTTATGACTTGACAACAAAAAAAAATCAATTTAGGATTCACAAGTCAGTGCTAAGACAACACGGTCGTGTAATGGTTAGCATTACTGCATAAAAACTTAAGGACCTACAGTATATTAATTACAAGCCTGGTCCCTGTTGTTTGGAGTTTTTTTACCCTCTCTCAAGGTCACTGTTATATTCAGTGTATTCTTCAGTGTGAGTAAGTGTATTCCATTCCTAGTAAGTTTCTTCTTGGTGTTTGATGCTACTGTAACTGGTTCTGCTTCTCCAAGTCATTACTGATGTTAAAAGATAGTGGACAAATTGAACCCAGTACTTTGCGCCATCTATTTATAACTTTTAGCTAGAAGGAGGATCGGATATATGTCTATAATGTCATTAATAAAATACCGGCTGTATGAATCATTTAAAGTGTATACATCTATCCATCCATTTTCCAACCCGTTGAATCCGAACACAGGGTCACGGGGGTCTGCTGGAGCCAATCCCAGCCACACAGGGCGCAAGGCAGGAACCAATCCCAGGCAGGGCAACAACCCACCGCAGGACACACACAAACACACCCACACACCAAGCACACACTACGGACAATTTAGAATTGATATTATATACAATTTCTGGGAATTATGACAGCTTCAAGAGAATTTAAATATCTGCTGATACATTAAAATTAACCTACTGTTTATTTCTCTAATTGTGGTACAATGTCCAAAAAAAAAAAAACACACAAAAACAAAAAAACTATTTCTTTTTTTGGTTTCATGCCTCATATGATTGGAAATAAAGTTGTGATTGGTTCCCATTGACAGAGGCAATTCACTACTGCTGTTGCACTGCTTATGCAAATACAGTATCTACTTCATTTTGATTTTCTCTTTCAAGCAAATGGTAGAAAACCTACTTGTCCAGAACCATTATTGTGGCAGGCTACACAAAAATGCTTAGTATTTTTATAGTGAAATTTTGCACTAGCGCCTCACTGCAGTTAATTTTAATGACTGAAGCATTAGTACAAATGTGTATCAGATTCACCTGTTACTAACTCAAATGTCTGTAAAATGAGATCTAAGGATTAGACAGAGAAGGTAATTAAAAATTAACAAAACACCACAGACATAAGATTTTATCTTTGAATTTACTAAGGCACTCAGTTGAATGAAACTGTAACCAGTTGCCTGGTTCCGAGCGTCAATTGAATGATAACATACATACAACACCACAAGATAAGCACATTAGTGAGTCTTTATCCATCCTTCCATTATCCCACCCGATATATCATAACTAAAAGGTCATGGGGGTCTGCTGGAGCCAATTCCAGCCAACACAGGGCTCAAGGCAGGAAACAAACCCCAGGCAGGGCGCCAGCCCACCGCAGAAAATCCACGCAGACACAGGGAGAACATGCAAACTCCACACAGGGAGGACCCGGGAAGCGAACCCAGGTTTACTGTTTGTTAATTTATTTTTAAAGTTGTTTTTTTTTTTTAATTATGTTTTTCTCAAACAATTAAAAAAACCTTTATTTTCCTCCTGGGCAATTCTTGCTTTTGAAATTAAATAGAGTTGGCTGGGTTAGCATCCCAACTATTTTTGGGACTCATTCTGTCTTTGTGACTAGAACAGCCATACATACATATATATATATATCTTATATATAAAGACTATGCGTGGCAGTGTGTGTCTCTGTCCAGCCCGGAAGTGAGTGCTAGAGTAGGGGTAAGTGCTCCAGCTCCGAGGATACACAAGTGAGGCCAGCACACCAGCAAAACGAAACCTCCGAAGAAAGACAGTTGCTTAGCTGCAAATGCACAAATTATGCGAGCAAGTCGACAACACGAATCCTCCTAGGAGAGAGATGCCCAGAGTAGTTCAGACAATTTAAATACTTTCTAGGATCCAAACCCATGACTTACTCATCACGAAATCTCCCGAACAATGAGGACTTGGGACTTGAAATTTGGAATGTAGGTTACCCTTGGCCCATAGGTGCTCACTATGAAATGGTTTTAAAAATTTTGTAGTCCAAGCACGTTCTGTCTGTATGTCTGTCTGCTTTTCACGAGAGAATTACTTAACGGATTTAGGTCTGGTTGTTTTCTATAATTTGCTTGAACTTTCCAGTTGATTTTGTGACAACTCTCTCATCGGGCTAAGTATCATAGTTCGCTTGCAGTACCGACGTATTTATGCAAATCCAATATAGTGGCTGTGGGCAGAGAGCAGGGGGGCGTTCCCTTGCTCATTCCCTCGCTAACCTCTGTTTGAGTTGGTCTACGTCTCACCATGTGTTGCAGTGCACCTTGCTTCCGCTTAGCTAGCGATACCTGTTTGTTCAACAGACATTATCATCTATAAATTGTTAAGGAGTAACGTTTGACGTTTTTGAGAGAGAGAGATCAGAGCTCCATGTGTTTTAGAGGGTAGCGGCTGATTGCCAGAGATATCACGGCCATGTGCTTTTCTCCGCATTCGGAGTAACGCTTTCCCATCAGACCTGAACATGATCAGATATAGTGCCAATGTCAATTGATTTTAAAGTTTGTCCTGTTTCATTAAGTCAATGTATGTGTGTGCATATGTATGTATGTTCCAGCATCATTTCCGAATGGCTGGAGTGATTTTCATGACACTGGGTACACATGTTCTCATTGATCGACTTAAAATAGTCAGTCAGTCATTGTCTAACCAGCTATATCCTAACACAGGGTCACGGGGGTCTGCTGGAGCCAATCCCAGCCAGCACAGGGCGCAAGGCAGGAACAAATCCCGGATAGGGCACCAGTCAACCGCAGGGCACACACTAGGGATAATAATAGGATCGCCAATGCACCTAACCTGCATATCTTTGGACTGTGGGAGGAAACCGGAGCACCCGGAGGAAACACACGCAGACATAGGGAGTGCATGCAAACTCCATGCAGGGAGGACCCGGGAAGCGAGCCCAAGTCTCCATATTGCGAGTCAGCGCTACCACTGTGCCACCTTTTCTCAAGCAATTAAAATGAAAAAGAAGAAAAAAAACGTTATTTTCCTCCAGGGCAATGCTGGGTATTTCAGCTAGTATATATACATAGGGTGCGTCAAAATGATATTAACATTAATGGTACTGCTATGTATATACTTATATACAATTTTTGTGGACAAATTATTTGCCACATATGGTACCTGTGTTGAACATGATAGCGAACAGGTTGAGACATTCATATGAATCACCTTGCACATATGATGTATGCTCTGTGAACAAATTATTTCCGCCATTCAAATGTTAACATAATTTTGATTGACCCTGTATAATACCTATGACTTTTATTCAGTTCTTGTCAGTTGACTGCATGCTATCCATATCTTTAATATACAAATTACTAGTTGTCACAGGATGCTTTTAGTACCATGTCTAATGATATCAACCACACCAGGCAATATCTTTTCCGTAATAACACATTTTTGCAAAATAATGTAATTTATTTTTGTGGGAATAAGCTTTTTACATGAATTTTCTCCTTACTTCAAAATAGAGACATGTTGGAATCAAGAGGTCATACTGTTGACATTCTCAAGTCAAAATAATACACCTTCATCGGGGTGAAAAGAGACAATGCACAAAAGTCAGATGAAGAGGTAAACTAAGTAACAGAATGACTAGTTTTAAAACTTTTTATACAATGTTTATGACCAAAAAAATAAAAAGATGAAACAACTGATGTGACAAAGAGAAATTCATGCTACAACAGTAAAACAACAGAAAATGATTAATAAAAAAAAAACAATTTTTTGACAGAATAATTGATTGGTCTAGGACGCGTTTTTCTTAAAAGAGGATTTAAGTGATTTTATTATAACATTTCACATTTCATGTTATGATGTAGGTAGGAAGCACCACTATCTTGAGTTAGCATTTCATAAATCAAAATCTGCAAAACAGACAATTATGTACAATAAATGGTGTGTAATAAGCCCGATTAAAATAGACCCGTTTGCTTACTCTAGCAGATTCCATGTACATAAGTAGAACATGAAACTCAGAAATAATTGTATGTATCAATATAGCTTGAAAAACGTGTGATGATGAAGCCATATAGTGCCCTCACAAAGTATTCAGACCATTTCACTTTTTACCCATTATGCTGCAGCCTTGTTCTAAAATCATTTACGCTAATTTTTTCCTTCATCAAGCAACAGTCAATGCTGAAGAATGACAAGTGAAAACAAGATTTTACAAAATTATGCAAAAATTAACTGCATTATCACACTGACACATGGTTTAAGACCCTTTACAGCATTTGCAGCAATTACGGCCTTCTTGGATTTAATGTGACAAGCTTCACATTAAATCCACACCTGGATTTTGTGTCATTTTTCTCTGCAGATCCTCTCAAGCTCTGTCAGTTTGTAAAGAAACCATGAGTGCACAGCTATTTTCAGATCTCTTATGAGATGTCCGATTGGGTTCAAGTCTGGACTTTGGCTTGGCTACTCAAGGACTTTTACAGAGGTGCCCCCAAGCCACTCCTGTGTTGTATTTAATTATTTTCTTAGGACCATTTTTCTGTTGAAAGGCCCAGTCCTAGATCCAGAATGACGTGGAGCAGGTTTTTATTAATGGTATTTCTGTACTATGCTCCGTTCAGCTTTCTTTCAACCCTGACTAGTCTCCTAGTCCCTGCCTCTGAAAACCAAACCCACAGCCTTACACTGTCACCACCATGCCTCACAGCTGGAACAGCAGTGTGCAGATGATGAGTGGTGTCTAGTTTTCTTCAAATGTGATGCTTAGAGCGGAGGCCAAATAGGTCAATCTTGGATAATCAGACCAAATATCTTGTTTCTCATAATCTGGAGTTTTTCTGGTGCCAAGAAGGCTTTCATTTGTCATCTAGCCAGTCTGTCATAAAGCCCAGATTAGTGGAGTGTTGAAGTGGTGGTTGTCCTCCTGCAAGTCTTTCCACACAGGTTCTATGAAGCTCAGCCACAGTGACTATTAGTTTCTTTGTCACTTCTCTTACCAAGGCTCTTCTCAGATTGCTCAGTTTGACTAGACAGTCAGCTCTAGGAGGAATTATGGAGGCCTCTGTGCTTGTGGGGACTTTCAGTGCTAGAGGAATTTCTATTTGTAACCTTCCTCAGGTCTGTGCCTCAACACAATACTGTGTCTAAGCTCTGCAGGAAATCCCTTCAACATACAGTTTTTGTTCTGATACACATTGTCAACTTTGGGGCCTTATAAAAGGTAGGCGTTTTTCTTTCCTAATCATGTTTAATCATTTGAATTTACAATAGGTGAACCTCAAAAAAAAGTGCAGAAACATCTCAATGAAGATAATTAGAATGGGATGCTCCTGAGCCAAATGTCAAGTGTCATAGCAAAGAGTCTAAATATCCATCCATCCATTACCCAACCTGCTATATCCTAACTACAGTGTCACAGGGGTCTGCTGGAGCCAATCCCAGCCAACACAGGGCGCAAGGCAGGAAACAAACCCAGGGCAGGGCGCCAGCCCACCGCAGGGAGTCTAATACTTTTATTAATATAAATACATCAGGTTTTTCTTTGAAAAATTTGCAATTTTTTTAAATTCCTTTTTTCATTTTGCCATCCTGGGGTATTCAGAGTTGTCTGATGAGGGGGAAAAATGTTAAAGAAAAAAAGAAGCCTTATGCAACATTTGTTATGTCAAATCCATAGGAAAAGACCACTTGTAGTTGTGAACTTCTCTGACTGTTGCTTTCTGCATTATATCATTCAAATAACCATCAAGAAAAAACAAGAGTTCTGTTTTTGTATATTTTGATTTTTTTTTGTGGTTGTACAGTATGTCCCACTGATCATTTAGGAGGACATCTAATAAAATAAGTATTCAGAAAACATCCATAAATTTAATTACCTGTACACTTTACATGCATTTGTCATCTTAAAGAATTTAACACATTTTTTGAGATTCAAGTTTCAAAATTCACTGATAAATACAGGGCACATATGTGTGGTGGCTGACAGACTTATTTCTTGAAACTGTTTCATCAGTTAAATCTACTAGAAATACAGTAATTGTTGCCCACCTCATCATGCAAAGCTGCTCAAATCTGTGATTTCTAAGGGCTTTCTTACTTCTACAATCCACTTTACGTCTACACACTGAAGAATTCTCCATTCCTTCTTGTTTGTGTTTTTCTGCTGTTAATTTCCTTGAACGTTTTAGTACACTGTCCTTTTGACAGATAGCCTTGCATGCTTGTCATCTGATGAAACGTATACAGCCAAAATTTGGTTTCTCAAACGTCTTTTTATGTTTTTGCACTGAATTCAACTTTCAACTTCTCACCCCACATCCACACTGCCCCCTCAAGGTATTGTAGTGAAGCAGTGTTCTATGTTTGAATTTCACACCCAGATGTTTCCTATGTGGAGTTTACATGTTCTCTATCGTTCTCCTCACACAAGCCCATAGACATGCAGACTAGGTGAACTGGTGATTCCAAACTGGCCCTTGTATGATTATAAGCGAGGAACTGTGTGTAAGTGGGTCCTGTAAAGGACTGACAAACTTTTCAAGGCTGCTTCCCACCTTGCATTCAGCGCTGCTGGGATTGTTTCTAGCCGCACACAACAGTAATTGGATTAAGTCAAGTCAAGTCAAGTTGGGGAGCATGCACTGGTACAGTGCGTTTCCACATCCACTACATAATGAAGCATCGGGTTCCCGGTTTGCAACCCCCCAGGCAGACACACGGTCCAGTTCCACCCTCCGGAAATTACCCTCTATCTGCCGCAGCCAGGTGTTATGTGGGCGACCTCTTGGCCTGGTCCAGCCACTCGGGTCTCCAACAATGGCACCCAAGGATTTTCCATAGAGACACAGTACCAAAGGAGTCCAGTCTTCACCTCAGGTCACTGGATAGCGTCCATGCCTCGCAACCATATAGCAAGACAGGAAGCACCAAGAGTCTAAGACTTGGACCTTCGTCCTTTTGCATAGATATTGAGAGTGCCACACTCCCCTTTCCAGCGACCTCATGACTCCCCATGCTCTCCCAATCCATCTACTGACTTCATAAGCATGAATGTCACTGCCAAGGTAAGTAAACCTCTCAACAAGGCCAACATTCTCTCCGCAAACAGACACACTGCTGATGGCTGTGCCCAAGAGGTCAATTGGATTAAGAAGGTTTATAAATGGTAGAGTAATTTTTGTGAAAGACCAGTTTAAATCTATCTTGGCAACTAAGGAAAAAAGTGTACAGCTATGCAATATAAGCCTATGCAATATCAGAGACCGTGCCAAAACACTGCTAGTTATTTACAGAGTACTTAAACAAGGCACCTTAGAAATGAAAATTGCTCTTGAGACAATGGTGGAAGCCAACCTCCTTATCTCAAAACCTTGCTGTCCTGCTTTCAGCAAACCCCCTGGAGTGCTCTTCTGCAGTCTGTTCCTGAAGATCCATCTGTTCCAGTACTTAGATTTATAATCAGTAACCTGCTGTTCAATCTGGTATCCAGAAATTCACACTATTGAGACTGACAGATTGTCAAAGATGTTTTATTATGCACAGTACATACCATAATATGAATTCCTTTGTAAGATACTTTTTGTGAACAGAAACTAAGTATATTAAAGTTAGATTTATTGTTACGTTATAACTGTCTCATCATGCAGACAATGCAAGCAGACCTAGATGTAAATTCAAGAAGCTTGTTTAGAACCACTAGTTGTATATAATTGTGAGTACATAATACATTCTATGTAGCCATTATTGTATACTAACATTAGGAGTCAATGCTTGTCCATTATTGTATACTGACATTAGGAGTCAATGCTTGTTCATGTCAGATGCAATAAAATGTCCCAGCTACTGAATGTAACTGGCGAGGCACAATATACTGATTTAGAAAATGACATGTTTACAAAACAGTAAAATTTTGACACTCGGTTTTGAGATAAATTGTGTTGTTCCACACATATCAATATTTACCTCACAGGCAAATCTGAAATGTTCAAGGAATGGAGAGCTGGAAAAAAAACTGTATAATATGGCTGTCGACTTGATGAATATCTAAAAGGAGTAGACAGGACTTCTGAAATATCCTTGAAAGAAAGCTGTGGAAAGCAGATGTCAGATTATATTATGCAGGGCTACAACCTGTTATGCAAGACATCAGAAACAGACAAAGGACAAGGATCATCTGTGACATCTTGCACACAATTCAATTTTTCACATTAATCAAACAGCAAATTTACAAAATGCTTCCAAAAAAAAAAAAAAAGGTTATTTTATAATGATGCGATAATTTGAAAAAAGCATATGGAAAAAGAATATATAAATTTGCAATGAAAACAATATTAGAAAACACACTAACTTGATTTGCCAAATATACTGTCTGTGATAGTTCTTCAAAGAAATAAAGAAAGAATCACTCTACTTTTTACAATGCACATTTTTTTTTCCTTTTGGAATGCGGTTGTTTTAAATCACATCAGTCTCATTTATTGTAACTGAGTGTGCAGTCACCCAGTACTGCATAATGGTTGAGATAATGGCCTTAAGGGTCACAGACTCAGATCCCACCCAAGATGCACCGTTCAATCCTCATACTGGTTACATAATATGACTATGTCTATTTTGCGACAGCAAATAACTAGGTGGATCCTAAAAGTTCTTAAATACAAATACGTTGGTAGGATTCATTTAATAAAATATTTAAATCAGGTTAAAGAATATTTTCAGTTTTTATTACATTTTCCTTAAGTAACAGTAGTAAACACCACCATTAAATATGAGAATGCAGAAAGTGAAATAAATATTTAAGGCTCCTTAGATTAGCTAATGAGACTGATACAACATATGCCAGCTGTCCCTAAATACTGTAAGTAAACCATTGACTGAACGTATATCCTTTATTAATGTTCATATTTTGTATCTAATGCAACTCTAATACTTTAAGGTGCAGAGGGCCTATAGAGCCCAATCTAGGATATGCTTTGCAACCACTTTATTAGGCCCACCTTCTCTTGCTATGTAACTTAATGCTAAGCCTCAAAGTGCATCATATGTCCATGCAATAATATACAGTGGAACCTTGGATTGCGAGCATAATTCGTTCCTGAAACACGCTTGTAATCCAAAGCGCTTGTATATTAAAGCAAATTTCCCCACAAGAAATAATGGAAACTCAGATGATGCGTTCCACAACCCAAAACTATTCACATAAAAATGATTAATGCAAAATATAAAGTAAAAATACATAAAATAAATTAACCTACACTTTACCTTTGAAAAGAATCATGGCTGGTATGAGTGACTTTCTGAACTCTTGGAATTCCACCCAATGGGATGACACGCGGAAGAGCGTCCCAAAGTAACCGCAGGCTCCCAGCGTTGTAGCAGTTTGCTGTAAAAGTGAATCCGAAAACATCGCGGACATGATATAAGCGCCTGCTGTTGATGGGTGACACAAGGAAAATTATAAATGCAGGGCACAGTATGACTTTGCCACTAACCTGGCCCTAACCCTGCCTGACTGCTGTGTCTGTGTATAGGAGAGTGGCAGATTCCACTAAAACAAATAACCATGCGGTTCCAGTTTCAAGCAGAATAAAGCGGTGTTGGTAAAGTACCGAGTCTCAGCTTCGTGTTTTGGGGTGTAAGACAGGGACTCACAGGCTCATTTATACTTTATGCTCAGAATAGTACGTGCCCGCATCATGGCTGCCACGCATTCCCAGCGTCCTCTGAGCAGATCCTTAGAAATTAACGCAACGCGTGTGTGAGTTGAAGTACCAGCAAAAAGTCAGGGGGCGCAGTGTGCTAAAAGTTGGAATGTGACGTAAGAGTCTCTGGTTACTATCTACATGTGACAGAAAGCCGCTTTGCGGATTCTACAAGATTGATGTGCACGCTTCGACGTTTGATGAATGGTTCGATGTGGTGATGCAAAATGCCGACATACAAATGCATTCATGGTGCTTTTATATTCAAGCGTCGCATACTCCCAATCGTAATGACGCAATACATTTTAAAAGTCTCACATACCGTCTTCTGTGTCATCTTTTTTTCTAGGGCTTCCTCCGGACCGGACAGAAGCGGCAAACAGCAATAGATCGCCACACAGAACACATTAAATGTATGATATTCCAACTCTCTGCCATTTAGAATCCTAAGATTTATGCTTGATATCACTTTCATGATGAAATCCATTAAAGTATGTATGTTACATTTTACAGATTATTCATTATTTAAACGAAATGAATGATTTCTGTTAATAATTACACACATGGGGTGACACAGTGGTGGAGCGATAGCACTGCTGTCTCGCAGGGAGTCACATCACTGGTATTCTCTGCCTGGAGTTTGCATGTTTTCCTTCTGGTTTTCCACAGTGTGCTCTGGTTTTCTTCCAAAGATATGCAGATTTGGTGACACTAAAATGACGCTACTATATGTGAGTGTTTGTATTCACCTTGCAATGAGCTCATGCATGTCCAGGCATTGTTTCAGCCTCATGCGCAATGCCTGCTGGAATGGACAAATCCCTGGATTGATAGATTTAATCATTAAACATCCTCTTCAGAGATATTGCGGCAAGGTGTCATTGGAATTTAATGGGTGTTCCAGGCAATTCACAACACAGCAAAGCAAAAGCTGTTCTCACCATGATGATATCTCGCACCACCACCTGGTGGATTCCTCCAGATTTACATAAAGTACATGTGCAAGTATAAACAGTAAAATGCTTGCATAGCAGGAGCGTCCGCTGCAGCATGTGTCGCGTTGCATGAAGTATAAACGCGGCCTTACAACACACAAACGTGGTCACAATGCTATAGTAAACAGTATACACTCCTACGGATGTTGACTGTATGAGTGAGGCATGCTGACAGAGCCCAAGAATGGGAGATGATTACCCAGAATCCAGGCAGCAAGAGAGAGAAAAAGAGAGAGAAGAACCATCAGCTCAGTTGCGATCACGTGACGCTCAGCAGACCTCGCTCATTTATCAAGTCAAAATTTATTTAAAATTTTAGCTCGTCTTGCAAAACACTCGCAGACCAAGTCACTTGCAATCCAAGGTTCCACTGTATACGAAAAGTAAGTAGGGAAACACTGAAAGGGGGAATGGGTAGAACAAACAATTGTATGATCCAGAGTGGCTGAATCAACACCAGTACCGTGATATGAGTTTTCACACATCATATCATAGAGAATTAGAGAATGAGCTAGACACCAAAAGGTGATTAAAGTGGTTACAAATAGATAAATAAAGTGGGGGACTGACAGAGATGGCAAGTTTGTTCAGAGTAGTAGCAGTGTAGTGACTACAGTGAGTCAACTAACAGTAGAGTACAACAATGGCACCAAAAAAAAAAATTCGAAATGCTTTGTACCAGGTTACAACAGCCACCAGCCTCAGTGAATTTCATTCATCAGGAAAAACAAAAAAAAAATAAGTGCAGTTACAGTGAATGAGGGAAATACAATGCAAACAATCTAAGCTATTACATCCACTCAGCCTAGCATTAAAATACAAGATCCTGTATGTTGATTTACATGTACCCTAGCCTATGACCCTACATTTTAAAGTCTATCAAATCACATAGCAGCAAAACTTTAGAATAGTCAAGGCCTTGGAGTGTTACTACCTACAACATTACACTACACTCAAGTAGTGCAGTTCAGGAAAAGGAAAGAAAAAAGGGGTCTACAGTGTTTGATTTACCTTTGTTCAAGAATCTAGTTTGTTAGCAACTCTACAGGGTCTACAGTACACTTGAAACATTTACCTAGATTACTACTTAGCACTAATGTAAAAGTAGTCCTTAAAATGTCTGACAAATAACATAAATGTACTGTAAGTAGTGTAAGAGAACTGCAAATCTTTATAATTCTGGATTATGCCGTGTTACTAACCAGTTAAATCTCTGACATAAAATAAATACTTACTGATGGCCAAGTGCAGTCTATTACTTTAATAGCTTTGATCATATTCTTCACATTGTTAGTTGTGAAACACACTAGCCCATTCTCGTAAACTGCAGTTAGCCAAAGCCTCCCATAATCCAGGAGCACTACTTTATTTTCACCACTGTGTAAATATCAAACTATTAATTCAAAGTTATGGTCAAAGTAGTGAATCATCAGGCTTATGTTGGGCTCTATTGTCTGGATAAAAACAAAATCCCCATCTTTCAGCTCTTCCGGCAACAGTTTGCATCACTGCTCATACATCTCTGGGATGGTGACTTGAGAAAAATACGTATGAGATGGAATCTGGTATTGTTTATCAAGTTTGCTGATAAAGTGCACAAAACCTTTCTTGGACGATATTCACTGGCACTATGAAATTAGACAGGTAGTATATAATGGCTTGCATTATTTCTTTTTGATGCCAGGATCCAAACTCACATGGTAATGCACATTTTGTTAACAGCACTCTTCGTACTTCTCTTCACGATTGTGTTTCAAACGGTAAAACAGGTTTGTTGCGTTATACCTTAAAGAAGCCACCTCCGCTTGAAGTCACTTACAAAATACCCAAGTTTGTAAATGGTCTTCCATTTTAAAGCCAATTTACTAACATATGACAAATTTGCAAGCTCATTTGGGAAACATGTCTTTTGTTTTTCCACTAGAATTTTAAGTCTCAAGTATATTCATAATGTCACTGCCTCTGCTAATAGACAAATGGAGTCTGTGGACGGACAAAGATTTGTTATTGCTGCTCTTATACATATGACATAACTATTTGCAAGTAATGTCAGCAGCATGAAAGTAACTCCGCTGTTGGCTTTTTAGCTGTATAAATATTGCAATATGTTTATCGCATAAATTAAATTGCATTAATGATAAAAATACAATTAATCATTCAGCATTAATAGTGGTAAGTCAAAAGGGCATCTTTGAACATATGATAAGTTGGATCTTGAAGCTAATAGACTAAAACAACAGAACACAACAACTGGTTCCACTCCTGACAAATAAAAACTAACAATGCCACTACAATGGGCACATGATCAACAGATTTAATTGATTAAAGTTTGGAAAATGTCCCCTGGTCTGACAAATCATGAATTCTGCCAAGGCATGAAAATGACTGGGACAGAAACTAAAATAAACCCTAACAAATTAAGTCGGCCACCCTGCCGTGTGTCAATACTACAAGCTTGTGATGGCAGGTAGTATAACGGCATGAGAAAGTCTTCTTGGCATATTTCGGAAATGTTAATGCCAGCTGCTGAGCAACAGCATTGAATTCTGAAGTGTACTGACTATGTGTAAATGAATCAGGCTGATTGTATCAAAGTGAGAGCTCCTGGAAGTCTCATTTAATCATTCACCATAAGACCATACAATCTATTCTGTGGTTAGACAAATTGCCATTTTACAGTGTAAATTTAAATAGTGTATGTATTTGCATTTAATCTGTATGCTTGAGATTACATCAGCATAAAACTAAATTTTCTCCTTAGTATTAACAAGCTCTCTATTCAATTACATCTACACTACACTGTTCAAGAGTGATCAACAATGTACACACCGTTGTTGGTGAATGAGGATATGGGGACACTGAGCGATTATATTTTTTCTTGCGCAGTCTTCCAGAAAGAACCTATCCAACACTAACTGATATCACATTTATCATAAAGCAGTTTGGAAAATAAAGTATGAATTAATTCAGGAAAACAGGCAGATTAAATGCTGGCTAATACTAAACTGCCAGATAATTAAGATCCTGTTATGTCACTGTTCGTGCTGTTATGACAGTGCAAATAGGTTGTGCAGTGGGAAGCACTGCCATCTCATGGGTCCATGCTCTGGATACTGTCTGAGTTGTCTTCATGCCTTTCTAATTTTGTGAGAAGTTACTGTATATAGACTTCCTCTCACATCCCAAAGATGTGCAGATTAGTTTAACTGGCTATTTCAAAATTTATCTGTATGAAAGTGAGCACTGGTGCTTGGGTGAAATGGCCCTGAAGGGGACTGGTATCTTCCACAAGTTGGCTCCTTGTTATCACCCAGTTTTGCAGGATAAATTCCGCCCACACACAACCAGTGCTACTGAACTGGATTAAATAGGTTGGAGAATGAGAATTACAGTCAGAGAATTACAGTAGTTACATGAAAGTCAGATGCAACACATTCTATCATAAGACCTGGAGAGTGAATTACATTATGCAAAGGTTTCTGATAAAAATGATATTCCCAAAGCTAGCCAGAAGTAACACTAGTATATATGAAGAGGAAATTGTCTGAGATATCAAACATTACTTTTTGTCTGTCTTTGTTTAGATCTATCCCAGCAGTTTACTCAAGTGAAATACGAATTACATAAAACAATTTACAGCAACTTCCACTAGTGCATTTTATCAAAGACTTAAAACGGGTCTCCAAAAGATTGAAACCTGTTTACTAAAGATAAACAAAAAAACGAAAACATCTTTTCATTTACAGTACTTAGGTTTCTTTTGTTTATGCAGGAAAACTGAACTGTTTTTAAAACTGTCTACCGCACTTTACATATTACCTTTGGTAATACAATAATTGCCTCTTAATAAAATGTTTTTGTTTTGCTACTACTTTAATTTCAGTGCTTTTGGCATACAGAATACGAAAAGTATATCGAATACTGTAGAGATTAACAACTTTGAAATCAGTGCTAAATATAGAGAATCTGAAAATACGAAATGGCAGAATAGTGGACTGTATAGATAACGGTACTTGACATGCAAACGAGGCGGACTTATTACCGGAAAAACCGCAGAAGTATGCAGAAGTATGCATCTTTCTCACAATTAGCAGAATAGCTTAAAATGCCGCTAGACACGACAAAAAACGACATAAACAAGCCAGCAAGTGTTACCCTGCACAGTGTAACCAGCCAATGGGTACACTACAAATGTCTTTTTAAATGAAATGCAGAAAGCAGACTGAGAGTTTTCATATATTTTTGGTTAAAGTTTATACTGTTAGGGTTTGCAACCAAACAATTTAAAAATCATAAAAAAATACTTACCTATGCTGCTGTTAAATCATTACCACGTCTGAGCAGGCGACTTGAGAAGGCATGGCTTGGATATTTGAAATGAATTACACTTCCATGAAATCTTTCTCGTAGATAACCCAGCTCTTCTATTCCAAATTGACTAGCGCCCAAACCGATGCGATCACATTTATCACAACGCCGCAGCATAGCGCTGCCTTTTACATTACAAGTATTGCCTCCAATCAGAATCGTTCATTCTTGTATTTGCTATTCATAGCCACGCCTCTTTTCCCAATGGTTGCGTCGCTTCGTTCCCACCCTTTCCGGTGCAGATCCTTCCGCAAACGCGTTTCCATCTACAGACGCGGAAGTTGTCCTGGTGGTTTAGGAGGTGAAAGGCCGAAAAAGAAGGTGACGTAATGTTCAATTCGCATCTTGTTTATAGGTCTAAATCAGAAAAAGAAAGTTAAACGGGAAAGGAAAAAAACACCGAACATAAAACATCCTTAAGGTCACTGTTAATTTGGAAAATTTTACAAAATATGCAGATATTTTTGTTACATTTTTTGTAAGTAAAATATTGATCAAATAAAATGGGTGCTTTTTATTTACAATCATAAAGGCAATATGTTTTAAAGAGAAAAGAACATTTAATAAAAAATGTTAGTAGACATGCATACATATTTTAGTGTACTGTATTATAATAGGTTGTGACGTAATGAATAGGGGTAATGGGAATATTTTATGTCAATTAAATTGCCTTCCTGCCGAATTAAAAGGAGTGACCAATACTAATGTAGCAGAATTGTTTTTAAAATACTGTACCAGTAAAGCACTGTGCTACATGGACCAAGCAAACATCATTATTCAACTGGAACAAGTTATAGATAAAGGTCAAAAAGTAATTTAAATAATATTATGAAAAAATAGCACAGATTTAAACAACATTTTATTTAATATCATTTAACCCATTTATTTATTTTATACCATTATACAGAAAATAAAAGTCATAGCTTAGATTGGATGGAGAAGTTTAGAAATCAGCAAAATACAGACATGATTCAGAGACTGTTTACCATAGTGACTGCAGTAAGAAACTGTTTATATGTTGTTTTTGCCTTCAGTGACTGGTAAATTTTCCTCGATGGTAATAATGATTTAAAACCATGGTTGCCCGGATGAGTGTAGTCTTGGATTACATTTCTGGCACATTTTCTGACATAGTGATGTACAGTGGTGTGAAAAACTATTTGCCCCCTTCCTGATTTCTTATTCTTGTGCATGTTTGTCACACAAAATGTTTCTGATCATCAAACACATTTAACCATTAGTCAAATATAACACAAGTAAACACAAAATGCAGTTTTTAAATGATGGTTTTATTATTTAGGGAGAAAAAATCCAAACCTACATGGCCCTGTGTGAAAAGTAATGCCCCTTGTTAAAAATAACCTAACTGTGGTGTATCACACCTGAGTTCAATTTCCGTAGCCACCCCCAGGCCTGATTACTGCCACACCTGTTTCAATCAAGAAATCACTTAAATAGGAGCTGCCTGACACAGAGAAGTAGACCAAAAGCACCTCAAAAGCTAGACATCATGCCAAGATCCAAAGAAATTCAGGAACAAATGAGAACAGAAGTAATTGAGATCTATCAGTCTGGTAAAGGTTATAAAGCCATTTCTAAAGCTTTGGGACTCCAGCGAACCACAGTGAGAGCCATTATCCACAAATGGCAAAAACATTGAACAGTGGTGAACCTTCCCAGGAGTGGCCGGCCGACCAAAATTACCCCAAGAGCGCAGAGATGACTCATCCGAGAGGTCACAAAAGACCCCAGGACAACGTCTAAAGAACTGCAGGCCTCACTTGCCTCAATTAAGGTCAGTGTTCACGACTCCACCATAAGAAAGAGACTGGGCAAAAACGGCCTGCATGGCAGATTTCCAAGACGCAAAGCACTGTTAAGCAAAAAGAACATTAGGGCTCGTCTCAATTTTGCTAAGAAACATCTCAATGATTGCCAAGACTTTTGGGAAAATACCTTGTGGACTGATGAGACAAAAGTTGAACTTTTGGAAGGCAAATGTCCGTTACATCTGGCGTAAAAGGAACACAGCATTTCAGAAAAAGAACATCATACCAACAGTAAAATATGGTGGTGGTAGTGTGATGGTCTGGGAATGTTTTGCTGCTTCAGGACCTAGAAGGCTTGCTGTGATAGATGGAACCATGAATTCTACTGTCTACCAAAACATCCTGAAGGAGAATGTCCGGCCATCTGTTCGTCAACTCAAGCTGAAGCGATCTTGGGTGCTGCAACAGGACAATGACCCAAAACACACCAGCAAATCCACCTCTGAATGGCTGAAGAAAAACAAAATGAAGACTTTGGAGTGGCCTAGTCAAAGTCCTGACCTGAATCCAATTGAGGTGCTATGGCATGACCTTAAAAAGGCGGTTCATGCTAGAAAACCCTCAAATAAAGCTGAATTACGACAATTCTGAAAAGATGAATGGGCCAAAATTCCCCCAGAGCACTGTAAAAGACTCATTGCAAGTTATCGCAAACACTTGATTGCAGTTATTGCTGCCAAGGGTGGCCCAACCAGTTATTAGGTTCAGGGGACAATTACTTTTTCACACAGGGCCATGTAGGTTTGGATTTTTTTCTCCCTAAATAATAAAAACCATCATTTAAAAACTGCATTTTGTGTTTACTTGTGTTATATTTGACTAATGGTTAAATATGTTTGATGATCAGAAACATTTTGTGTGACAAACATGCAAAAGAATAAGAAATCAGGAAGGGGGGAAATAGTTTTTCACACCACTGTATATAGGACCTCAAGAGTGTTGCGTTTCAGACCGACAGTCTTTTCTGGTGTCTGAATAAACTGCTGCAGTTTTATATTTTCACAGAGCAGATGCACTGCCACACCAGACTGTTATGGAGAAAGAGAGAATGCTTTAAATAACAACACACCGTTATTTACTATGCTAAACATTTTAAGCTAATAGAGGAAAAGCATCTGTTGATAAGTTCTGTAATGTTTTGACCCCAGTTCAGATTGTGAGTGATAGTTGGGCCAAGAAATTTAAATTACTCCACTCTGTTGACAGTGACATTATTTATAGCTAAGGGTGTAGGAGGTGAAGAGTGTCTCCAAAAATCCACAGTCATTTTTACTGTTTTCAGGGAGTTCAGGTTGACATTGTCGAGGGTGCACCAACTGGCCAGTTAATTCACCTCCCTCCAATATGGCACCTCATCCTCATCTGTGATCAGGCCAATCAGTTTGGTGTCATCAGTAAACCTCAACAGATGGACCACTGGAGGTGCAGTCACTGGTGCAGGGAGAGAAAATCCTGTACTTGGGGTCAGGGGACACTGATTAATTGTTACTACATTCGTACTGAGAAGTTGTTATGGAGAAGCTCTGGTATGATTATTTTAAATGTGGAACTGAAATCCACAGATAAGGTCCTGGCAAAAGTAGCTGCAAAGTCATGCTGTAAGATGTGTTGGACAGCCATGTCCACTGTATCCTACAATGATAAATGGAATAGAGAGAAGTGAGAAAATTAAGGCAACTTCAGTATTTTTATAAATATTTTCATTTATGTATACTTTTTTTCTTTCTTTGGTAAATATTAATAGTAATGCCTAGTGGGGACTGGGCAGTCTTTTAGCCTTCAAACCCCTGCAGATTTTTTTTTTCTCCAGCCTAACTGGATTTTTTTTTGTCTGTTCTGTCCTCCCCGCCATCTGACATTACCTTGTTTTGTTATTTATTCTTTGATATTATTGCCTAATCTTGTTTTCTTTTCTTGTAACTTTTTCTTTGTCATCTTGTAAAGCACTTTGAGCTACACTGTTGTATGAAAATGTGCTATATAAATAAATGTTATTGTATTGTAAATCTACAACAGGGTAATTTCTGTATTCCAGTGTGAGCTTCTCCTTCTTTTCCCTGTTGGCCAGAGTAAAGTCCTCAGAGACAGACAATTATTTTGCAGAAAGTTTACGTTTTGGCTGCTATTGATAGGTCTCTGGTGACTGGTATTGAAAACTGAATAGTGGCCCACTGCTCACCATTATTCTAAAACTGTTTTTTCAATCTTGCTGATCTACCTTATCAGTCAAGTTGCTTATATTTTCCCCCTCTGGGAAAGCAGCCTACATACACATTCCTGTATAGAGTGTTGTCTTGTGTCCTGTTTCTGTTCAATTACCTCTTCCATTATGCAGAGTGGTAAAATCAACTCAGAATATCACTGGCACACAGTTTTATTATCCAGTCCATACAGTATATAACACTTATTCAGAAAGGTAAACAGTATTGTTAAAGACTTCATCCGTTTTGCAAAGGCATATGTGCAGTGCTCTGGAACACCGTAGCAAGGCCAACAACATTTGCACCACTAGACGGACAGTTCGTATCCACAGGTCATAAGCCTGCTCACCAGCCACAAATGCACTTTACACGCAAATGAAATAATGGAAGTCAGCAGGTTTTCTGCTGATTTTCCACAATTTTGTATAATCTGGAAAATATGAAGAATTTACTTACAGCCAAAAGATGAATACTTCTGCAAAAAAAGTAACATTCTGACAGGCTTTAATAAACATTTGATGTGGCTTTGTTTTAATAAGCATTCTTTTTATTATATAAAATTAACCACTGCAAGGTCCTGAACCACATCCCTGCATATGACATGAATTTGGATATACAGATGTAATTCAATCATGTCCGTGAATTAAATGAAATAAGCATCTTACCATATTACATGTAACTGTTCAGGAACTACCCACCTGAGTTGGATTGGTGGCCTAGTGCTTCAGTTTTTCCATGTATGTTTTTCTGAATCCTTTATATTGTTAATAGTTCCATAATTCAAGAAATTGCTTTAAGCTTTTGTGTATCCACATCTAAGCAGTAGAGTGGTTAGCACTTGTGCTTCACAGTTCCTGGGTTTAATTCTAAGCTTTGTCACCAGTTGTTTGCAAATTACATGTTCTTTAAACATTCATGTAAAAAGCAAGTGTATTTTCTTTCAGTTTTAGGGTTTGCATATTAGGACATAACTAACAATCTGGATTATTAATCTAACCTTTACTGACAAGCCCCACATATTAACAGTTTACATTTCCATTACCTATTGAACAAAAAATATAAAAGCACACAGACACCATAAGTTAATAATAAGTACACCACAAATGTAATAACCATTTTTTATGTAAAATTATCATTCTCTTTCATCTTATTGGAATAATTTTGGTCTACTACTTTTATTTAAAATACTACTTCAGCTCATTGATGTCTGTGACCATTAATTTACAGTATGCATGAGCAACTCCATGGGACTGAGATCTGAACTTTGATTCCACATCCTCAATTTTTCTCTTCTTAAAATGTGGATTTGCTGATTTATTAGAATAACAGTCCTGCCGCATGATTCAACTTTGGCTAACCTTTATTTGTAGAAAAGGTTGCCTCTCAGTTCCCCATGTGAACCCTCCACCGGTTGGTATGTGCTTCTTTGACAACACGTGTTTGGTTTAGGATAGAAATTGCATTTTGCACAAAGACCACACAAATCCTGAGTCATCTAAGGTCCAGTCCTCTGGTGGTTTCGGAATTGGAAGACTGTCGTCATGTGGCATGGGTCTCATTGCTGAAGGCAGATTAGGATATTCAATTGACTTCTTGTTTTTGACAGAGAAACCAGATATATTAGTCAAACAGAAGTAACAGTCTGTCACATGGTCTTTCTGTTCTCGCCATATCATCAGAACAGCAAACAGCATTGTCTTTCGAGTGCCTCTGAGCCAGGCTCTCAGACTGACAGCACATGTCGCACAGCAAATGTGAGGCGCCCATTCCTTGTCTTGATCACCAATTTTGCAGCCGAAATACAGATGATAAGCTTTCTTCACAAGACCAGTCATCCAGCGTCTCTGAGGCGCAAGTGTATATTCGCCACAGATATAGCAGAATGTATCACGGCTGTTACGACATTGACGAGACATATCACCTGACACCAAAACGTCTATAGCATGAAGCTTACTTACTGTTATATTGCTACAGATACTAAACTGATACTATACATACACACCGACTATCTATATAAACCAAATGAGCAGGATTGGTGTATACAAGCCACTTTTACAGTATGCTGAGACAGCATCAAGCTCGTTCAGACCAGCGCAGGATGTCAACTTCCACAGAACAGCTTCCAACCTGGCCTGATTCCATGCCTGGACATGCCCAGGCTGCACAAACCGTTGTTAAGTCACTTACAGGAGCGAAAATATTTGGATACAAATATAAGAAAAAATCATGACAAAACCAAAATGGTACGTGATGGATAAATTTTGATGTGATATTCGTGATCAACAACCAAAAATCTTTAAGAAATACCCAACAGTGTTCAAGAAGCAAAAACTTTGTTGCACAGTGTTACCTGTTGCAATAGAGATTTTGAGTCTTCAAATTTATGATTAAATGTTCAGAGAGTAAAGGTTCTGCTGTTATCCTATATTGACAATTAATTATTAAACATGCCATTGATTTTATATTCCATGTTTGACTGAAGAAAAATTTGTAAAGGCTTTTAAAAATGTTTAAGCACAAACTGTATCAAAAACGCTCTGTCACACAGTAAATAAACTATGTTTAATACTGTAATTTTAACTATATCTGCATTACTTTCTTACATTACAAAAGACAATGTAACAAAAAATATGAGGTGTGTACAACCCCCACAGCCCTACCTGCCTAAATGTGTAATAGCTGTACATAATTTGAAATGTTTTTGGCAGATCACTATAAAAAAAACTGTTTAAACATAAAATTACTTCTAAAATGTACACATTTCTTTCAGTTCATTCTACAAAATGCACACATGAATGTAGAAGTTTAGTAGTTCAAAACAAAATAAAAAAAAAAGTCTGAGAATTTAAAGAAAAAGTGATGAGATACAAATAACATTATGTTTATTATTTAAAACATACTTCAGATCTCTATTCCCCAACCTCCTTGCCTTAAATGTAAAAGTTCAACTTTTTAAATTACTAATCCATGTTAAAATGAATTGCCAAGCAAAAATTATATTTCACATAATTCATAATTTTAATATACTTCTCAGAGCCATACCAAGGATGGTTTTTCTTTCTTAAAGTAATTACAAAAACAAAATATTGCTTAAAAACACCTATAACAGATGTAGTAGGAAAACAAGACTCAGAGCTGCACTGCTCTGAATAGATGATTGACTGCAAATATACCTTTGATGGTCCTTTAGTATATGCAGTTGTTTTGTGACAGATTATGTCCAAATAAGAAAATACAGCACACTGTCTCAAATAAACTGCAGTGAGTTCAGTAAGAAAGCCACCTACAGCTTCAAGGTTGTCAACTTTGTATTTGCCTACACAGAATATAACCCTGGTAACAGTGCAAAAGTCTGGATCAATTTAATTAATGGTTAGGACGTCACTCTGGATCTCATGACTAAGCTGGGTCTGCAGGTCACTAAGCTTTTTCTTCAGGACAGCTAAAGCAGACAATACAATAGTCTCTGGACGTAGTGAGCCACAGGACTCCACATTGTAGTAAAACCTTGAAAACAGATACAGTGGGAAAAAAATTAGCAGAAAATTATAGCTTTGACAAAGGCAGCTGTTAATGTAAAAACAAAAAATCATAGCAGCAGCACAGTATAACAGCAAGTGTGTAAAACGTAGGGTGACTTGCAGGAGACTTTGCATGTTCTTCCTATGATCTGTTAAATTTTCCCCTGGAAGTCTGTTTTAATCTTGAAAAGACCCTAAGGTGTCAAGAGTACATGAAAAAAAATGTACAGTACAAATTATGGTACCATTCCTTCTTCTCTATTGGTAAAGGAAACATCTTCCTGCAAGTCTTACTAGAAAGACAGTATAAATAACGGACAGATGAAAGATAAAACTCACCGCTCAGGTTTTCCATTTGGGTCATAGGGGGCCTGTACCTCATCCTCATCAATCTCTGAATACTCACTTTTTGGCCTAAACATAAGAAATTAATTATGTTTAAAATGTGGAGAAATTGAGCTATTTTTTAAGATGATAGTGCACTTTTGTGCAATAGCTCTGCAAACTCACACACAATTATGCAGTTCCATTACTATTGCTGTTGTTAATCTTACTTGACTTACTGACAAGGTAATGCATTTCTTATCACCATTAGATGCTGTTACACACTAAAACATAATACTCATCCCTCAGACTACCTGATATAAATGTGTTTTATCATTAGCCTCTTTCAACTTTCCAACTCTAGAGATCTGTGTACTTCTGTGAAAAGGATATGGAATTTTACAAGTTAATCTGCTTCACACCAATAAAAAGAACAATATTCGAACAGATATGTAAATGTAAGGGAGGTACATATGGTAGGTATTATTGTCTTGTTCTGCCCTATTTTTCCAACATGCTTTCTCTTTGGGTGTTTTGCATCAAACTAGCACTGTTTTGGAGCACCACTTGTTTTTACACAATGAACAAATAGCCACTTTCTCATATTGTCAGGTGAAATACTCCCACAAAAAGGAGAATTTTGTGTGACATTTAAGGGAACCTACTTCCATCCTGCCTAAAGAAGGGGCCTGAGTTGCCTTGAAAGCTTGCATATTGTAATCTTTTTAGTTAGCCAATAAAATGTGTCATTTTGCTCGACTTCTCATTACATCCATAATGGCCAACATGGTATAACACCCTTGAATAATGCACATAATATAGCAAGGCTGTGGGAATAACTGTTCATCTGGACTTTCTCCTCACTTCCAAAATGCACTGGTGCAGAAATATCAACAAAACATGATCTATTTTTAACAATGGATCAATGAAAACAATGACCCATATAAACATCCCATACTATTACACTGCAATCAAAAACAAGCAGTGTTGAAACCTGTCAAGATGAATATATTAACTCATATAATGGTCTTTCTACTAGCATAATACCAGAAGAACTGGGAGTCATCACTTCAGGCAATGTTGGAGGTCAGTGGAATGGTGAGGATGCAAGGAGTAGAGTTGGCGAAGGTTGATACGTTTAAATACTTGGGATCAACAGTACAAATTAATAGGGATTGTGGAAGAGAGGTGAAAAAGAGAGTGCAGGCAGGGTGGAATGGGTGGAGAAGAGTGTAAGGAGTGATTTGTGACAGATATCAGCAAGAGTGAAAGGGAAGGTCTACAGGACAGTAGTGAGACCAGCTATGTTATATGGGTTGGAGACGGTGGCACTGACCAGAAAGCAGGAGACAGAGCTGGAGGTAGCAGAGTTAAAGATGTTAAGATTTGCACTGGGTGTGATGAGGATGGAAAGGATTAGAAATGAGTACATTAGAGGGTCAGCTCAAGTTGGACAGTTGGGAGACAAAGTCAGAGAGGAGACATTGAGTTGGTTTGGAAATGTGCAGAGGAGGGATGCTGAGTATATTGGGAGAAGGATATTAACGATGGAGCTGCCAGGGAAGAGGAAGGCCTAAGAGAAGGTTTATTGATGTGAGAGAGGACATGCAGGTGATGGGTGTAACAGAACAAGATGCAGAGGACAGAAAGATACGGAAGAAGATGATCCGCTGTGGCAACCCCTAACGGGAGCAGCCTAAAGAAGAAGAATAACAACAATAAGATAAATAATGTCAAATGCTTTTAAATATAAAATGAACAATGGAAAAAAAACATTAAAAGAGAGATTAATGGGAAAAAGAACATCAAATTTTCTCCCACAACATACTGACTTGATAACACTATATGAAACATGTTAATAAAATAACCTATTAAGTATGTCTGTTTAGTGAAGAGCAATGCTACCCACTGTGCCACGTTGAATGTTACATGTAATACAGTCACTTGGTTTTATGGAGCAGTTTTTGTGCTGAGGTGTTAGTGATGCTAGGGGTGGTGGTTTACCTAAGCTCTTTGAAGAGCATGGAATAAATATGTTTTTATAGTTCTCATTTTAAAACCACAAGAGAGTACAAGAAAAGGCAGTGTTTTGTCAGCAGCAGTAGAGTGAATGAAGTAGAAGGAAGCTGCATTTTAATCCATTTAAGTAGCAAATACAATGTAGGACAAACCAATTTATTTCTTTACAGGATCTGGTGATTGGTGATCTTCTGCAGCTTACATGACATTTATAACATTTTTGCTTGACTTCATAATAAATGGTTTTATATGGACAGTAATAATTTCATTAAGAGTGTGTTAATGATGTAATTATATGCTTATTGTATTTAGTGTATGGGGGAGACGGACTTCAATAAAGGGTTAATGAATTTTCATAAAATAATTTTTAATGTGCGTAATTATTCATTCATACATTTACTTGTTTAAATTTACATACACAAATACATGGCACTGGAATCTACTGAAGCCACTAGAAATTTCAATTATGCAACTATATGTTTGGCTACTCCAAGTTGAACTCCATTTGTAGTGCATGTTCTTATTGTTATTGCACTATATTTCCCTATACAACACATTTGTTCTTTGCCATCTAACAGCAAGTTTTTTATTTTATTGGGGGTGGATTTATGGGAATACTTCAGGGACTTCACATTCCATGCTGAAACACTTTTAATAAATCTAAGTTAACTAAAGTTATAGCTCTTGCATTTTAAAAACTGTGTTATTCGCATTTTTAAAATTGTATCATATCAAACTATGATTTTGAGATGAAACCAGTTAGTTGTACCGTCCTGGCACATTCCTGAATCATACTCCTGGCTCATACTTGTTCAAAGTCAATTCAATGTTTAATTTTGGTCATTATCCCATTAAATTGTACAAATGAACTGACAGTACCTGCACAAAAAGCAATTTCTGCACACATGTATAAATCACATGGAAGGGCACCTAATAAAGTAGACACCAAGTTATATCTTTGTAGTGTACATTATAATATAGCTTGGCACTTTAATTACACATCTTATATAGTCTCTTTTCAATTTTAAGATTTCCAATCATTTGAGGGTTCTAGAAGAGTAAAGTTACAGTAAAACCATTCATGTACATTTAAATCTCATCTAGATAGATAGATAGATAGATAGATAGATAGATAGATAGATAGATAGATAGATAGATAGATAGATACTTTATTAATCCCAAGGGGAAATTCACAAACTAAATTGTTAATTTCTAACTAATTGGCTTGGTAAAATTCATTGTAATGCAGCTTATTAGAAAGCACACTATAATACAATAAAGACTATTATATTGATTAAATGTATTTATACCTAAAGCTAAACTCACTCACTCACATTGTAATACTAGCAGTATTAATTTCATAAGACACTGGGCCACAGTTATGGTGCTGTCAGTTAATTGGCTGTACAGAAGTACTGTGTAACTAAGTGCATTTCTGTATACAATATTTGTAGTTTTCTTTCTTTCTTTTTTTTTTTAAATACCAAGGGTTAATATTATGGCAGTGTGGTGTAGTGGTTAGGGCTTTCAACCTTGGGACTACAAATCCTCAGATTGTGGATTCAAATCCTGCTACTAACAGTATACGACCATGAGCAGGTTGGTTCACTTGCATGTGATCCAATTGTAAAAACAAAAGAAATATAACTAGTCAAATAATTATAAGTAATAATATTACTAGGTCACTGGTTAATCTTGAACATGCTGTACACAATTGTCCATTAGTAATTTTACTTTTGTTAATGATCATTGTAAAACCTAACTTACAGGAAAGTATATTCTTTTGAATTGAAATGGGAAATTAGTAGGAATAATGTGACATCTGAGTTTATTTTACCATTATTGAATGTTTATGTGCGGTGGACTGGCGCCCTGCCCGGGGTTTGTTTCCTACATTGTGCCCTGTGTTGGCTGGGATTGGCTCCAGCAGACCCCCGTAACCCTGTAGTTAGGATATAGTGGGTTGGATAATGGATGTTTATGATTTTTATTTGTTTGCAAAATTCAATCAAGTACTAAGTGCTTGTACCCTAAAGTGTTACACTGATGTATTACTGTGAAAAGGAAGGAGCTCAGTGCAATAGCTTTGAGCATTGCAATGCAACTTCTGTGGCTTCCCCATTATAAATATAAGCACCACAATCTAAGACCGATACTGGAATTTTGTACAATTTGAGTTCCCCGATTGAAGAGCTGGCGTTTAGGGTGGGAGGGTTGAGGAGCAGAAGGGAGTCACTTCCAGTTGTAGTTTTCAGTGTCTTGACCAGGGGGGCTAGTGGTCAATAGACAGGGACAGATAACCAAGTTGAGAGCTAGTACAACTCTAACAATGCTGGCAGTGGACAGCAAAAAATGTCACTTGCTAACTATTGAGCCTTGCTGAACTTTTTCTTTCTAATTCACAATGTTATCACATTTCATTTTTCCTGTTAAGGGCACCCCCTGTCTTCAGTCGTTCAGTATTGGTTGGTGGTGCTATTTGTGTGGCCAGTCAATTGCTTCTTATTATGTAAAGCACTTTGAGCTACTGTTTGTATGAAAATGTGCTATATAAATAAATGTTGTTGTTGTTGTTCTGCTCCGTCCTTTATTCGCATAAATCCCCTGTTAGTGGAGCACAGAGCATTTACATTAGCATACTAACAATAAATATAAAAAATAATCTATAAAAACACGTTGGCTATTTTTTAGTTTTTCTGTGGGTTTGATTTACCTCCAAATATTAATATCGAAATGTCCTTTCTTAACAGTATTTAGTGCCCCAGATGTACAATTTGGCCAAATTTCAGCATTTAAATAAATAGGAAACAGTGCTTTTCTAGGCGAGACAGTGAGGCGACTTATTTTTATATAACTTGTTCACATATTTATTCTTTTGTCAGATAAAATAGCTTAAATATACAGAAAAACTATTTTGCCTTTACAATCTAAGAACTTATGAAGACATGTAATATAGATGCCAGTTCCAACTTGAGATATATATTTTAAAAAAAAAAAAAGGATTTGAGATATATATCATTGAACATACCATTCTTCTGGACGTGGGTAGACTGTGTGTCTGAGGGCATTATCAGGATCATACTCAAATGAGACTCCTGCAGTTGGATTCCATTTCGCATGTTCTTTGCCAAATCCCTTCTTAGCATAAGCTCTTAGTCTTAGTTCTTGGCCTTTTCGCAGTTTTACTATCAGAATGTCTTAGAAAGGAAGAACAGCAGAATCAAAGCAAGAAAACTATATTTGCATATAGATACACAACTATCAAATAAATCACTCATTAAAGGTTGCAATATTACTGGTTAAATATTTCATAGACAGGCTCAAAATATGTATAAGTTTAATTTAATTGATAATTCAAAGAACAAAAATGAAGTTGATCTTTACCATCCAAGACAAATGAAAACAAGCTATTGACAAGGTACACCTATTATACTACAAAATAACAAACATTTTATACTCAACTACGTAGATTGAGGTGGAGATGGATTGTCTGCAAGTTTAATACAACTGATAATTATATGAACACAAATGTAGTTGAACTTTATCATCGAAAACAAGCTACTGACAACAAACAACTCCTATACTACAAAATAACTTAAACACTGTACTCAGCCAGATAGATTTAGGTGGAGATGGATGGTTTATACTTGGCCATGGTATAATTTTTCTTTTTGTGCAGTTTAAATCTCATAATATCATTCATAATTAAAATACTGTAATTGTTTACAATTGTTATGTGCTTAATATAAAATTAATACATATATTAAAAATATAAATCTGTTTTAACTGATCTGTAACCCTTTAATGGAAAATGAGGATTAAGAAAATGAATAGGTGGAGTTGTGGCATTTTAAAAACCCCTTTAGCTATGCAAATTAAAACTGAGGGAAATACAATGGTAAGCAATGCTATCTACAGCACTTGGGTTCACTTCCTGTAAACTGTCTTTCAGTTTACATATCCCCTCCTTTTTATACATTGTTCTGTCAAGGTAGTCTGATGTTCTTCCACTTCAATTTCATAACCTTATAATCATACATGACATTTAAAGGTTAACTGAACACACCCCATGAAATTAACAGACAAGACTGAATTCATTCATTTTGTACCATTCACCCTGTATTACTTCCATTATATAACATGGCCGTTACATCAGCAGCAGAGGCTCTGCTCTTCTGCAAACAAATTTTACATTGAGAAGTGCTCTTTTTTTGCTTCAGTTTTCCTGGCCTAGTATACCAAATGACAAGAGTGCATAGAAAGCACAGGGAAATGCATAAAGAAGTTATATTTTCTTATATTTAATCTCTGTACCTTGTTGATATTTTGTGGTATTTAAACCGTAAGATATCATGGCAATGTGTTTCTTCTTTTTTTTTTTATTATTTTTATTAATTTTATTGCAATCCATACAAATCAATCACGTTTTTACAAAAAGAAAAACTGAGTTAAGGACAAATCGATCCCCACCCCTGAGAGAGAGAGCAAGGCAAACAGCGTGAAATTTATGGCTTGTAAACATACCTAAATTAATAAATTCTCTGTGCTTTATGAGCTTATTTTAAAATATTACTGATTAGATCCTGCCATGTTTTGAAAAAAGTCTGTACGGATCCTCTAACTGAGTATTTGTTTTTTTCCAATTTCAAATAGTATAACACATCAGTTTCCCACTGACTTAAAAGAGGAGAGTTTGGGTTCTTCCAGTTTATCAGAATAAGCCTGCGTGCCAAAAGTGTAGTGAATGCAATCACAATTTGTCTTTCTCCACTTTAAACCCATCTGAAAGAACCCCAAACACAGCTGTTAATGGGTTAGGAGGGTTTGTGAAAGGTAATTAAAAAATTTTGTCCAGAATAATGTTAATTTGGTGCAGGCCCAGAACATGTGACCCAGTGAGGCTGGGACTAGGTTGCAGTGTTTACAGGTTGGATCATGCCTTGGAAACATTTTGGAGAGTTTTAGACGAGACAGATGTGCTCGATATATAATTTATGGCAATGTGTTTCTTTTTGCATAATTATTAAAAAATGACACCATCCAAATAAACTTTCCAGGCCACCTATCCATTTTTAACTTGAAGACAGAACTGAAAAAGGCTGAATTTTTATAATTTTAACATAGCCTACTTACTGCATCTCATAAAGCCAGCTTCATTATTTCTACCTTAAAGGATATTCCCATTGTCTCTTCAGAACAACAGTGTACATACCTGTTATGTCGAATGGTGTTTTTTCTATAGAAAATCAGGATGAATTTAATTTCTCTGCTTTCTATCATATGGTGCCTAAGAATTTCACAGCAATCGATAATCTATTCAACATATAGATGTGAGGTTATGACTTGAATAATTACTGAAGAACAAAATCTGGAGATTTTTTTACTTTAAAAAATGTTCTGTTCTTTCTCATCTTTCTGCACTTACAGTTAATAAGCTTATGTGTGTCAGCACTGTATTTAATTGAAACTGTAGATTAGCAAGGAAACAGCTTAAGCAGCAACTCTTACCATCCTGTTCTACATAATCATTGGGATCATTATCCCTGCTCCTGGATGTTACCTAGGAAAATCAAAATTTTTGATTATAAATTACAAAAAATGTAAAGAAAAAAAAACGTTCAAGGTTTTCAAATCAAATTTAAGTGCTTTTATGTTTAGGCATCATGAATTTGTAATAATGAAACACAATTTCTATACATTAAGCAAATATACTGTATATGTACTAAACATTCTTCTTGAAAGGAACTAGAGTTAACCATTTTATTTTTACATTAATACATGTAACCCTGTTGACATTATATTCTTCTTTTTAACATACTTGCTGACTGCTTGGATTGAAATGTCACACTACTAATAATCTGAAATTAATTACTTAAACGTAAGATTTTATTGTACCATGCAAAAAATGATATCTGTCAAAAAAGAATGCACTCATAAGTAATACTAAGCAGAAACCTATTTTGGTATTTTGGGTAAGTGCATCTGGTTTCAGAAAATTATTCTGGAAATCTAAGAGCTGTACTGCACAAAATATTACTGAACAAAATGAAGAATACAAACAAACAAAAACCTGCTAGACTAAACTAGGAAAATAGTATGAATACATCAGTGAGGTCTCTGTTTTTGCTCAACTTTAATGAAAGTAATCGGTCTAAAAACTCTTGGATAGAACCTAAAGTTTTGCAAAAGCTGCGATTTCCTTTAAACATTTTTATAATCACCAAAATCAAAATTTCTCTTAGTTGATTTCAAAATAAAAATTGTTATGCCTGCATAGAAAGACACCTATAGATTTATGGGGTCATAATTGTCACATGTACGTCATTACTTATCTGTGTTTATATTTCAGTAGTAGAACGTGGTAAGAAATTGCTTACTGGAATCACTCTAGGGTTATTAGAAAGGAGGTCACGTGATGTAACATGACGAGTTTGATCTTCTGTACACCGAACATCCAAAGTGAGTTCTACAGCACATTCTTGGCAAAACTCATCACATGTGCAGTCCTTAAAACAAAAAACATACCACACAAAGGAATCTCTTATGTAATCAGACTAAAGGCCTTAATAAGCTCATAAATTAAACAGAAAAATACAAACTTCATATAAAATGTTAAGTGAACAAGTACAAGTAATTTCTGTTTAATTTGAATGTTAATAAACTTAAGCGTTGACTCTTTAAAATGCTTAACTTAACAGTGTTACACTTAAAAGATAAACTGGGCATTTTTCCATGTTATTTTTAATAATCACAGTATACTTTAATTTGTTACTGAAAATTGTGTTCTAACATGAAGATATACCAAACGTATTCTTTAATGATATAAAAGCAGTAAGAAAAAAAAAACTTGGCTTACTCTAGAATACTGCATCTTGTCCACAATATCATCACTGGTTAAAGGAATAAGTCCTACAACAAAAAAGAATGAATTTTAATGGCTTTATTTATATTAGAAAGAACAAATGTGCAAATAAACATTATACTGCATTATAAAATTAATATTCTCCTATTTTACAGTATCTAAAAGTACAGTTGTGGGATTATGTTTCATGAAAACATTAAGTATAACCCACCAATAACTGTTTCTTTCAAGACGATTATTGTGTAGTTTTACACCACAGGACAATAGTGATTCATAAAGAAATAGAACATAAATCACACACTCTGTGCTAATGCATTCTGAACTAATAAGAAAGAGGTAAGCAAGTGAACAAAATAACAGATGTGGCCTCTTTCAAAAACAAATATCTTACATATGTTACGTATATCATTTACTGGGAAAAACACTATCTGTAGATACACCATATATATTAAATAGAAAAAATATATATTACTGTAACCTAAAAACTCTAAACACACTTCTTATCCTCAGATGTATCTAGGAAATGAACTTAAATATGGCACACAGGTAAACATGATATACTAACAAAAAGACAAGATGTAGTAAATGGGGGGAAAAAAATCACTGCAGTATACTGTAATGTTTTATGTATTTAGGCAGTCATTCTCCAGATCATTCTTGTGATCTCATGCTTAATACTGCAGATGAACAAGCTGTTTACACCATAACAAAACATGGTTTTCCTCATTTATAATAAAGGTGTAAAGATCAGATTAACTGGCAAATTTGTGATCACATGATAAGGACATATGTGCGTAAGCGAGTATGCCTTGCAATAAGCCTGATCTGGGACTAGTTGCTGTCTTGTGCCTAGTGCTGCTAGGATAGCTTCCAGCAACTTTCAATTTAGATTAGTAGGTCAGAGTATAGGTGGAAGTATGTTCCTTGTAACACCATACAGGGCAATAAAGCTTTAAAAAAGTTGAAAAAAACATCAAAAATGTATTATAAGTAAAGCAGGTAAAATTAATCAAATATAGCAATAGCAGGTGTAAGTGTTTCTTATAGAAATATTCTTGAATTCCAATATTTCTGACATGTGGCACAACTTAATTCTAGAGGACAGAACTTGCATGAAGGTGCTGCTGCAAGGTTGAAATAAAATGAATAAGGGGAAGTATATTTTGTTAATTTTAATGGGCTTATAATAAACCACAGTTTTATTAAGTGGTCCTTGTTGAAAGTACCCTACCACTTTTGCTCACTTACAGTGAACAAAGACATTTGGACAAGAGATTGTTAATTAGTGAACCTTAATTACATTTCTCTGTATTCTTCGCTATACAAGCTATAAAAAAACATAAAAGATTTGGTTTAAAAGAACTGCAACTAACACTTGTGTGTGTGTGTACTGCATCCACCTAAGTTCTAATTTTTAACTGCAATACTAACAGAACTGCACAACTGAAAATACAGTTATAGTAAGCAAGGAAAACATGACTTTCAGAGTAAGGCAGTTATAATCAGTAATTGTGGTAACATGTTGCTTGTTGACTAGCTTATACAAGAAGTAATTTTACTGTTCTCTGTAAATGTGACAATTATGACCCTATAAACTAGTACAGTATGTCTTTTCATTATGTAAATTCACTTTAACTGGTATGGAGTAATTAGAAACCACTGCCTTTCCAGGCAACCAGTACATATATATATATATATTTTTTTTGTACTGTAAGCTGTCTTTTGTATTACTTATGATTTGTCAAGCTGTTGGAGGAGTGTTCAAATTGATTTCTGGTCACTTAATTTCACTTTCCACTGTTGCGTTTTTTACTTTAATGTATATAACAAGCCTAAGAATTATTTTCTTTTTAGGGTAGATTAAGGACGAGTCCACTCCATTTCAAAAATAAAATCAACTCAGAAGTACTCAAAGTATTTTTACAAAAAGGAATAGTGAAACACACCTACCCAATACTTTCTTTTACTGGGTGAAACACATTTCCCAGACTTACCAAATATTTGAGATGTTTTGTTTTTCTATCTGACATATGAATATGTTGTTACATACATTCCTCAAAAATAAATCAATGAATAAGTTAAGAGTATAAACAGTTTCATATGTGAATAAAAAAGGGAATTTTAAGACTAACACATACACACTACTGCGGTGGACTGCCGCCCTGCCCGGGGTTTGTTTCCTGCCTTGCATCCTGTGTTGGCTGGGATTGGCTCCAGCAGACCCCCGTGACCCTCTAGTTAGGATATAGCGGGTTGGATAATGGATGGATGGACATACACGCTATTGAAACATTTTTGTAGATTATGGTGTGTGCTTACCAACTCTGTGAGCAATAAATTCATCATGAAGAACTGATGAGTTTGCATCAATCTGGACCCAATCAATTGCTGAAATGAAAAAGCAACATCTGAGATTTTGTTTTCAGATGACAAGGACACAAGTGATGTTCTCTTTTGTTCTTATTAAGAATTATATATAAATAAAACATTGTTGCAGTATTAACATTATCACAGTAATCATGTACATTCCATTTACTAAAAGGTTAAAATAAAATTTATCTATAAAATGATCCATTATAAAGTTGAACTCGCTAGGCTTCCTAAACATACAATTCTGTTTATATTTTTGTTCATTTGGAACTTGGATGTAAATATTATATTGGAATGTTTAAATTTCTAGGATACTAATTATATATAGGGACTTATCCAAGCAGACTTACAACTGCAATCAAAGCAAAATGTGTGTCCATAAAATATTGGGTAAAGTTGTGCAAACTTCAGCATACCGGGCACTAGATGTTTTTAGCCTGAATGATCATTTTTCTTAATGTGATCTTAAATATTACTAGTCACAAGATCTTAATAATGATGTCAAACGGTGCAACAATCAGTCTTTAGCTTTACATCAGCAAAAGATATGTTTCAATAAAGGTGTGCAGATTTCTGTAACCTACAGTGTATGTGTGTATTAAAGTACGGTATATACCTACATACACATATTAAAAGATGGATACTGTTTTAGTCTTACAGATTCTGAAAAAAAAGTTACTCAAAGTTACTTAAGCAACTCAATAGGTTGTATTGCGTTAGTATTAGCTGTATAGTGTCTTGCTTAAAAAGCTTTATGTACATATTACATCCGTCTTCATAAAAGCCATTTTTCAAATAATGGTATTGTCACTTTAAAATGAAAAAGTACCAAAACATGAGGTTAAATGTAGCTCAAATGTTTTTTCTTCTACAAGATTATTAAAAGTGCAACTCTGAATCCACTCTTTCAAATGTATTTACAGCATGTACACTCTTTATATTTAAAAGGTTTTAACTTTTACCATTATATCCAGGCATTCATATACAGAAATGCAAAATATGCAATCGACAGTAACATGTTTAGAAAGGTTAAGATGTAAAAATGAAGCTAGATATACTTGTGCATACATAAGGCTTTCAGCTGAATGGTTGCTCACAGAATGAAAAAGAAAAATAACAGATTTCTTTCTACATTAATGAATTGCTGCTAGCTCCCTCAAGAGTACATTTAATACTGTTGTTTTTGCTTTCATTGTAAAACATATCATACAGTACAATATACTAAAAATCCTTCAGTATGTGACGTATTTAGTATTTTATGAAAACTTGTATACTTGGGGGAAATGAGTAGCATGGAGAAAGAAGATGAATATATGAATGCCATTGGCATGAAAAACTTTACATATTTAACGTTGTCTTCGTTTACATCAACAGTCAAAATTCTGGACAAGATTATAAATCTGATTTGCTAGTTTAGCTACTAAAACATTCTGGTTTTAAAATATTTTGTTCATTTTACTATATTATGTGAGCTAGTGAACAACATAAAAGTTGCCTTCATGCCTGTCCATCATAAAACAGACTTAAGACTAAACTAAATAATATTTACCTTTTCTTGTTTCATAATCCATCTTTGTTTCCTGATAAAATACTTTATTAAAGTGTTTGAAAAGCAGCACTTAAACGTTTCTCTTTAATAACATGGGCATAATTCTTATCCATTAGTTTTTCTAGGTACTGTACTATCACAAGATGGATTGGCTACAATATAAAAATTTGCAAAAAGACTGGCAATTGGTGCCATGATTGATTAAAACAATAACCCACACTTTTTCAGCCCTTCAAGGATTACGAGCAACAGAATAAAAAAAGGATGAATAAATCAATTAAAATACAAAGCAGTATCTTCAAGATGCTTACCTATCGTTGGCACTTCAGACATAAAGACTCTGCGTATGGAGTTGGCCACCCTGAAACAATAAAATCAGTTAATGTTCAATATCGTGTATCATGCGAACATTTTAAATTATTAGAGATGAAGAGGACTTGGTGACAAGACCACCTGCACAAGCCGATAACGTTCAGCTTCGCCGAGCATATATTTTTATCAGAACCGCACTAATGAGTTTCATAATCCAACTTACGCCAAATCAGTATTCTCGATCACAAACTTCACATTCTCATCTGTCAATTCCGTAATTTTTACCGTTGGCTGGTTAGCATACGGCATGATAAAACTCTTAACAATGAAGTAAACCGGGCAGAACTCGCGGGTCAAGTTATTTTTCTTTATTTTCGTTTATTGAAAATACTAATTTTGTGCTTGCCTGTTATTACTGCCATCTACCGACGGGAGGCTGAATATGTCATTATCTGTTCAGAACAACAGAAAACGAACGGCCAATTGTGAGAAAAGAAATAAAAGTTTGGAACTGTCCCTCTGCAGCCGCATTCTCTTAGGTAAATTCACACATCTCTCACTTTTACGTTCTACCAAAGGTAAATTAATTCATATATCTGAAAACTGTAATGAGTGTACTTTATAAGGTTTAGGTAGGATGATTTTCGAAATCCAAAACTGGGACACTGGAGTATCAGTATTCTATGTTTGCGTGTTAACTCGTGCCCACGCATAATCTCCATCCTCATTTGTTTAATGCTTGCTCTGTCTCCTCATCATCAGACAGAGATCAGTGCAGGGAAAAAAACACATTTTCAAAAGTAGGAAAATATGCATCAAAATAAAATCACTAGACATTTTTGAAACTACATTTTTATATTTCACTAGCTGAAATACCCAGCGTCGCCCTGGAGGAAAAATAGTTGTTTTTTTTTAATTGTTTGAGAAAAATATAATTAGAAAAACCCACAACTTTAAAAATTAAAATAAATTAATAAACAATGAAGCTTCATTAATGTGCGTGTCTTGCAGTCGTGTATGTATGTTATCATCCAGTTGACGCTCAAAACTGGCCAACTCTATTTAATTTCGAAAGCAACAGGACGCGGTTGTGCTCAAACTTAAAGAATGCTAGCAGTCACCTCCAGTTCGCCCTCTGGTGGTCATTCCGAGTATCAACTGGATGATAACATATGCATACAAGACCAACAGAGTCACGCTGCAGACTGCGGGTGGGTTAGGACTGATTTCACCCTACAGTATTTTTAGTTGACCAATGAGAAACATGTGTGCCAAGTTTCAAGAATATCGCTCCAGCCGTTCGGAAGTGATGCTGGAACATAAATACATACATACACACATTGACTTTTATATATATAGATTCGTGTTCCTTTAAATATCTGAGGGCATTTAATACATTTCATTCATGGACAAACTCAGTACATTTAATAAAATATACCATTGCTTTTTGGAGATCACACGGCCAAAACATATTACATTCAAGAACAAACATGGTGCATTTCATTTGGCATAAACAACAACAACATTTATTTATATAGCACATTTTCATACAAACAGTAGCTCAAAGTGCTTTACATATTAAAGAATAGAAAAATGAAAGACACAATTATAAAACAAAATAAATCAACATTAATTAACATCAGATAATAGTAAGGTTCAATGGCCAGAGGGGACAGAAAAAACAAAAAAACTCCAGACGGCTGGAGAAAAAATAAATAAAATCTGTAAACCTTAACTATTGCTTTTTGGACAAGTCCAGTGCATTTTATTTTATTTTTAAAGGTCTGTATTTAACATTAATGCGCTATTATATGCATTAAGTTATATTTTTCTGTAAACATTTGTTAGCCTAATTTACTGACATGGTGTGCTAGAATATTTGCCTGAAGAATGAATGCTCCTCAGTAGCATTTTGTGGATGGGAAGTGAACAGGTGGTCATCAATGTCTGATTTTCCTCGACACATGACAAAAAAAAAGTGCTTTTGCAATTAAGTACACAATGCTATTGGTATTGTTAAGAGAAAAGGGAACTTGCTGAAGCCCCTAATTAAAAATCCATTTTCTCTTAGGCATAGTTGATTTGTGAGATTAACAGCATGGGTTGGCATCCTTGTTTCTATATTTTTTTCCTGGAAGATGGGAACACTTTAAAGCTAAATCCAAACTGCCTGGGAACCATAAACCTAAAATAAATTACCAATTTTGGTTGACAACTGTGATTAACAGCTGTCTGAACCATAAATGGTGTTGCTTTCCTTTTGTGTGATTGGGGGTTTGATGTCTCCTTCAGCTGAGTTATGTTTAATGCATAATAAAACTTTGTTTGATGGGCAGCCTTTTAAAACCAGGATATATTGTTACATTTCAGTAATTTTTTGGGACACCGAGATGCATATCCTGAAATTGGGACTGTCCCAGTTTGACTGGGCACCCCGGGTTTAGGTGTCTGCTGGCTTGTTTGTGAGAGTGAATCAATAAAATTGATGACTGAAACATACTCTAGACAAGGTATAAAAAGCTTTCAAGAAAATTTTTTATCACAAAGCAATAATGAAGGTCAAATGAGGAGGCAAGGTGATGGAGACACTGATAAATACACACAAGGTCGTTTTGACACACCTTTGGGGCACTCCTTTTCCGACAAAACAATTGCCGAGCATCTTGATGGTCTGGTCCAATGGAGAAAAGGAGGAAACGGTGCCATTCTCGGAAAAGCATTGCCTCTAATTTGCTGCAGTTGGTCTTTGCCCCTGAAGCTCATCCGAAATCTTCTTGGGTCTCTGCCTGTGCTGCCATCAATCACTGATCTGCGCAGATAACGATGATGTCGTCCATATAGAGTGAGCATCTGGACTCTTGCCTTTCCGGTCCTGGTGCGTTATCATCTCTGATCTCTGGTCTTTGTCTGATGTGTTCTGTGAGGAGTTCTATACAACAAACAGAGAGAATAAGGGAGAGAGGGCAACCTTGTCTGACTGCAAACAGGACCAAGAGAAGGTCAGTTTTCCAACCATTTACAAGCACCATGCTGGAGATGTTTGAACAGAATAACTCACCCATTCCAAACCCCAGCAGGGCCCTGATTATGAAATTGTGGGTCATACAGTTGAAAGCTTTCTATTGATCTAGACTAACCAAGGCCATGGTGATGCAACACTCCTTCACATAGTGTACCCTGATCATGGCCAGGCTGTCAGTGATCCTGCATCCCGATTCTTGGGATGCCACAGGTCTGGTCTGGGTGAATGACATGTCCAATGACCTTTTTTAGCTGGTTGGCTATTATTTCTGCCAGGATCTTGCAGTCCACATTCAGGAGGGTGATGGGACGCCTATTCCTCAGGTTGCATCTCTCTCCCTTTTGTTTGTACAGCGCAGTGATCATTCCTTCTCTCAACAATGGAGGCATCCTGCCCTCAGCCAGCATCTCCTGGTACAGTTCCAACAGGTCCAAGCTAATGAGGTACCAAAGCATGATGTACCTCATCCTTATGATGCCTTACTCATCTTGTAGTTCCCACAGACATTGTTGGTTACCAGAAGGGCTCTCAGAACACAGCACACCATTCAAGGTTCTTCTGTTGTGTAAAAGAAACTCAGGTGTGCTGGATGGTCTTGGTCAGCACTGTCCTGAAACTACAGAAAAGGTTGTCAGATTAGGGGTCCCAAGGTATGCAAGTCCTAAAAAGCACTTCCGAAAATGCCCAGTAGAGGGGGATAATTCAACTAACCCTTGTTAGATAAAAGGGCAAACACAAAATCTTTATAAAACTAAAAAGGTATATTTTTCACAAAATACACTGTTGCACAGTGAAGCTCTGTAGTGCAAAAAAGACAAAATGATTTGCCTGAAACACAAGGTAATACAAGCGTACAAGTCCAAGAATGGAGTACCAAGAATAGTCAAAATAGAGAGCAAATGGTCAAAAAATCCAGTAGATCACGAATAGCTGCCAGAATATCATTTTCAGCCACTTCTTTAGGAATTTATTATTAATGGAACATTTCAAGCCCATGACTCAAATCCACATTGTGGTACATGCAGTATGTCAGTATAATTTAACATATCTTTTAAGGATAATAACATTTTCTTCTGCCTGATGTGTCTAAGAATAGCCACTGGCCTTTTAACATTTGAACTGAATCCTTTGATTTTTGGGGCTTACCAGTGGGATGAGTAGACACTTTTTTAGTGGATAGTCTCTACCATCTGGAATAAAGATGTTAAAGTCCGATTATGTTCTTATCACAAACTTTCATTACATGAATCTAAAGGACCACTCACCAAGAAGCCAGCTGTTTTTAACAGTTTCATTCACAAAGTGGTTTCTGCTGTGGTTCCTCAGAATAAATGCACCAGGAGTTGAACCAGGCCAGAAGTGTACCACATTCAGCAGGGTCACATTAACATCACAGGTGATCTGAACAATTTAATGTTGACGTTTCCTACTCACATATAGTTACTATGTCCATCAGGGAACACTAGCTCCACAGATGGACCAAGTTCAATGCTGGGTGGGAAATGCATGTGAAAGAGTAATTCTTCTTACTGCATGCATCAACGTCAAAACAATACAATCATCACACCAGCAATAATTTTATACTGATATTGTACTTACATGCTGGGAACCCCCTCCAAAAATAAACTTAACAGATTTGAACACTGAAGATAGCTAAGGTGCTGCCCTCATTGCTCTGGCTGCTATCTTCTACAGATGATGTCTGGGCCTGCAGAAGTTTAGAGTGTTGAAGGTAATAGGTGGTCGAAATTCAGAAGTCCTGGGGTAGAACAGGTCTTTGATACTGTTTAACTGTGAGCATCTCCCTCTTCCTCTAGCTGGAAAATATGTGGAAATAAAGGGTCTGTTTATTGTTTTTCATGGCAGAGAAGAGTCTGACAGAAAGACAAACAAAGCAGTGTAACATAATAATAAGTAGAAATGATATATGTCATAATGATACTTGATATGCAGGTTATATAGTGTAAAGCTTATTGAATATGCAGGCCACAGTGACACATTTAATATTAATTGAACTTCATGGCTGCCTTCAGATGCAAAAAAAGTTGTGTGAATCCTTTAGAATTACCTGGACATCAGCATTAATTATTCATAAAAATGTAGTTTAATCTTCTACTCAGTCACGATCATAGACAAACACAATCTGCTTTAATAACACACAACTATATTTCTTCTTGCCAATAATGAATGCAGCATGGAGAAATTGATGAACTGTAGACTAAGCAAATAATAGCCTTCTCTATAGCAGGCAGGAGGCCGAGATATTCCTGTCTGCATGCTCTCTCTGAAACGTTGCTGTTGCAAGGAATCCAAGTACTGAGAGAACTTGTACTATCTGTGAACTTGCAGCTGCTGACAGAGGTCTGTAAGGATAGCTTTCGGCAGCTGAACCTCTGCATAATGTGCCATCAGTAAAGCCCTTTAGTAGAGGAAGTTAGCCAACACAAATTTTTCAAACATTTTTGTCCATACAGTGGTATGTAAAGGTTTGGGCACCCTTGCTTAAACTGTTTGTTACTGGGAGTAGTTAAGTGAACAGAAGATGAAATGATCACCAAAAGACACGATGTCAAGATGGCACATTTGTTTAACATTTAAAGCAAGGTTACATTTTTATTTCCAACATTTACAGGTACACAATACCAAAAAAATGAATAGGGCCTGAAGCAAAAGCTTGTAACACCCCCTTTGGTAAGCATTACAGCTTGTAAACGCTTTTTGTAGCCAGCTAAGAGTCTTTCACTTCTTACTTTGGGGTATTTTCACCCATTTGTCCTGGCAAAAGGCTTCTAATTCTGTTAGATTCTTGGGCTGTCTTGCATGCACCGCTCTTTTAAGATCTATCCACAGATTTACAATGATGTTTAGATTGGGGGTCTGTTAGGGCCATGGCAAAACAGTCATCTTGTACCTTTTGAGGTATTCTATTATAGATTTTGAGGTGTGTTTCGGGTCATTATCTTGTTGTAGGACCTATCCTCTTTTTTAACTTGGATGTTTTTTTTACAGATGGTGTGATGTTTGCTTCCAGAATTTGCTGGTATTTATTTGAATCCATTCTTCCCTCTTCCAGTGACGTTTCCTATGGTACTGGCTGCAACACAAGCCCAAAACCTGATCGATCACCCCGCACCCCCATGCTTAATTGTTAGAGAGTTGTTCATTTCCTGGAATTCAGCACCCCTTTTTTCAACAAACATTCCTTTGCACATTGTGGTCAAAAGGTTCTATTTTGACTTCATCCGTCCACAGGACTTGTTTCCAGAATGCATCAGGCTTGTTTAGATGTTCATTTGCAAATTTCAGGACACAGTAAAGGTTTCCTACTGCTGACTCTACCATGAATGTCATATCTGTTCAGGTGTTGCTGCACAGCTGAACAGTGCACCACCGCTCCAGAGTTTGCTACATCATCCTGAAGGTCTTTTACAGTCAAGTAAGGGTTTTTATTTGCCTTTCTAGCAATCCAAAAAGCAGTTCTTTCAGAAAGTGACCTTGGTCTTCCAGACCTCAACTTGACCTCCACCATTCCTGTTAACAGCCATTTCTTAATACAATAAAACCTTGATTACCTGTCGGAGTCAAAAATAAAAATCACACGCCAGCACCTACTACTTACTGTACTACTGCTGCCAAACGGTACGCTACAAGCTCTTCACATTGTAACAACTCTCCCTTCTGCTAGCGCATTGTATTTTTCCCCAGCACCACATGTCAGGCTGCATTTTAAAATCACAGTGTTGGATAGGTACCTTCAGTTTTAATAGTGTTTCATAACTTTTCTCTTTTATTAATTTATCTACTAGACATTGTGTGGCAGACGGCCAAGGCCCTTGCCCTTCATGCTAGGAGGACCGGGGAAGCCAGCCCATTCAGAGTGTTACCTCCCCTGGAATGCAGCAGTGCCTAGGACTCCTGCAGGGCTTCATGGGAGTTGGAGTTTGGTGTAGCCCTGTTGGGATCCATGGGCGCAGCTAGGGGGTGCTGTAGTTGCTGCTGACCCCTACAGAGCAGCTCCTCCATCACACCCAGAAGTGCTGCCGGAAATAAGTCATCAAGCACTATGAACACTTCCGGGAATGTTAAAAAGGTGCCAGCAGCTACTACTCCAGGAGATAGTGAAGGAGAGTGAAGGAGAAAAAAAGAAACATAAAAGAAGGAAAAGGAAAAAGAATTTAAGGTGTTTGTGCTTAAGGCGGTTTTGTACTTGTTGAAATGAGGAAGGTGTTGCCCACAAGTGAAGAAAAAGAAAATAACACTTGTGTGCTTTAAACCCATGTCCTACGTCTGTCTGCATCAGGGCTGGCCTTTACAATTGCTGTGGCTGATAAATCTAAGCATGTGGTGTTGGAATTGTCACAAAAACAGAATATATTAAACACAAAATGGCAAAAGTGCTTCAAGTATTACTTCAGTTTATGGAGTAGGAAGAACAACCATGAACGATATAAAGCGTGTAATTTTCTCTTTAAATTCTGTTATATAATCTGTTAATATATTGTGACGTGTAGGCAGCTTGTAGATGCACTGTTGGGGAGCAGAATGTGTGTATTGAATGCTGTAAGTAATGGGACACGGTGAAGGGCATCTGATCTGTAAGAGGTGGACACATCTGTTATGAGTGACAGAAGAAGTTAGGAGAAAAAGGAAGGAGCGGCAGAAGGAATTTTTGAATAGAGGGACAGGAAACAATAAGCAAGGATATTTGTGGTATAGAGAGAAAAGGAATGTGAGTGGCAAGAGATTAACTGATTGGTAGGTAAGCTTTCTTTTATTGTTTTGGTTGGTGTGCTCCAAAACCCAGATAATAGAGTATCAGACAGGGCACTGCATGTTACGGAACAAAGACTTCCAAGTAAAACATAGAAAGCACCAGTATCTCAGAGTTGCGTTTCCTTATTATGCTGGTCATTACAATATTATATAAATTAATTAAGTCTGTTAATAATATGTAAATAAATATCACTATTCACTAATCTACAATGCAACAGCGGATGTTGTAAGAGGTGTGTTTAATGAACTAAGGAATGTAAAGGGCTGTACTGTATGATATTGACCACAAATGAAATGAATTGGTTAAAAAATAAATGCGTCTGATTACATGTTTTTACATTCTGCTAATTACTGTACAGTACATTCAAACAAAGTTGTAACACTGTCCCATCTGGCTGATCATTTGGTGGGTTTGGGTCATTTTCATCATAGTGAATCTTATATATCTGGATGACAAGTGAATAATACCATCCTATACAGCTGGCAGGGTGCAACTCAGGGATGATTGAGAAATACCAAATCGGTCAGCAAGTTCAAGTTGAAAAGCTCCTGCTGTTAAAAACCTGAGACTGGACAGAACTATGCCTATGTAAAGCCGACCTCAGTTCAGCACACAGCATCCAAGAGGGATAGCTCTTGGAAATAGACTTAGAAGCCAGTCATCATCATCATCTATAAATACGCAGCACTCTCTTCTAATACTTCCATTTGCAATGTCTTCTAACAACGCTAAAGCAGCTATGGTAGTTGGAACAGTTTGGCCATTCCATGCACCACTGTATTATTATAGAATGATTACCATCAAGTGAATTACATTTGTAAACGATATGCAATAAATTTCAGTGTATTTGATAAAGCCTGAATCATGGATATGAATCTAAAAAAGAAAGTGAGACAACACAGAAACAGTAGTACTGCTTTGACATTGGCCTCCTCCAGTTTGTAAAACCAAGCAGAAAAGTGTATGCATGGTGTTAGGCTGCCGTGAAAATGAACACAGCTTTACACCAGGTTTAGTTTTTATACAGTACATCTCGAAGTGAGTGTGGAAACAGACAAACACAACATTTTTGTGCATACACACTATTTATACATGAGGCCCTTAGAATTGTCGTATGTCTTTGTTTTTTTCTGCTTCTGTTGCCTGAAGTATATTATTTACTAAGGAAATTGTTGGGTAAAAATAAAACCAGAAAATGGGATAATAAAGTAATACTTTTAATGTATTATATTATTCTGCTTTTCAACACCCAATGAAGAGCTACAGAGTACTTCTGTATATAATATGGATGTTAAACTACAAATGAAGATTAAAAGTTAACAAGCCTCCTCCAAGTTGTAAAACCAAGCATAAAAGTGTATGCATGGTGTGAGGCTGCGGTTTATGAAGTATAAAAACTTTCCATTATTTGTTTTACATTTTGCTAGAAATAAATTCATACTATAAAGCGATACTCTATATAGGGTATAATGCTTAATAGGTTAATGCTAGTAGAATTCATAAGTACATGAATGTATACCTTCATAAGATGCATCGTTTAATAAAAGCTAACAAGGAAGTGCAGTGATACAAATACAGTGCATCCGGAAAGTAGTCACAGCGCATCACTTTTTCCACATTTTGTTATGTTGCAGCCTTATTCCAAAATGGATTAAATTAATTTTTTTTCTCAGAATTCTACACACAACACCCCACAATGACAACGTGAAAAAAGATTACTTGAAGTTTTTGCAAATTTATTAAAAATAAAAAAACTGAGAAATCACATGTACATAAGTATTCACAGCCTTTGCTCAGTACTTTGTCGATGCACCTTTGGCAGCAATTACAGCCTCAAGTATTTTTGAATATGACGCCACAAGCTTGGCACCTATCCTTGGCCAGTTTCGCCCATTCCTCTTTGCAGCACCTCTCAAGCTCCATCGGTGCACAGCCATTTTAAGATCTCTCCAGAGATGTTCAATCAGATTCAAGTCTGGGCCACTCAAGGACATTCACAGAGTTGTCCTGAAGCCACTCCTTTGATATCTTGGCTGTGTGGTTAGGGTCGTTGTCCTTCTGAAAGATGATCCGTCACCCCAGTCTGAGGTCAAGAGAGCTCTGGAGCTGGTTTTCATCCAGGATGTCTCTGTACATTGCTGCAGTCATTTTACCCTTTATCCTGACTAGTCTCCCAGCTCCTGCCGCTGAAAAACATCCCCACAGCATGATGCTGCCACCACCATGCTTCACTGTAGGGATGGTATTGGCCTGGTGATGAGCAATGCGTGGCTTTCACACCACAGAGTTCAATCTTTGTCTCATTAGACCAGAGACTTTTGTTTCTCATGGTCTGAGAGTCCTTCAGGTGCCTTTTGGCAAACTCCAGACGGGCTGCCATGTGCCTTTTACTAAGGAGTGGCTTCTGTCTGGCCACTCTACCATACAGGCCTGATTGGTGGATTGCTGCAGAGATGGTTGTCCTTCTGGAAGGTTCTCCTCTCTCCACAGAGGACCTCTAACAGAGTGACCATTGGGTTCTTGGTCACCTCCCTGACTAAGGCCCTTCTCCCCCGATCGCTCAGTTTAGATGGCTGGCCAGCTCTAGAAAGAGTCCTGGTGGTTTCGAACTTCTTCCACTTACGGATGATGGAGGCCACTGTGCTCATTGGGACCTTCAAAGCAGCAGAAATTTTTCTGTAACCTTCCCCAGATTTTTGCCTCGAGACAATCCGTTCCCGGAGGTCTACAGACAATTCCTTTGACTTTTTGCTTGGTTTGTGCTCTGACATGAACTGTCACCTGTGGGACCTTATATAGACAGGTGAATGCCATTTCAAATCATGTCCAATCAATTGAATTTACCACAGGCGGACTCCAATTAAGCTGCAGAAACATCAAGGATAATCAGGGTAAACAGGATGCACCTGAGCTCAATTTTGTGCTTCATGGCAAAGGCTGTGTATACTTATATACATGTGCTTTCTTTTTTCATGTTGTCATTATGGGGTGTTGTGTGTAGAATTGTGAGGAAAAAAATGAGTTTAATCAATTTTGGAATAAGGCTGTAACAAAACAAAATGTGGAAAAAGTGATACGCTGTGAATACTTTCCGGATGCACTATATTTTTGCAAAATGTTTTACAGCAAAATATAATCATTTTTAAAGAATATGTTAAACTGTCTAATTGAATACAAAAATGTTGGCACTTGACAAAACCTTATTTTTTGTGAATGACAGTTCTAGAACAGAACAATTAACATGGAAGATAAAGAAAACATAGGTCAGAATAGATTCATAAATGTATACAAGACAAAGAATGTGAAATAATTTTATTGAAATCAACAGTGAGTTAATAAATACATTTACAACATTAACATTTTTGTGGGAGTTCGCTTTTACAGAAGATATCAAGCCAATAAGTATTTTACCATTAACACTACCTCCCTGGTTTATAAAGAGGTGCTGAAACTTGCATAGAATTGCTGGAATATATAATTTGCATATTATGTATTTATATATATATATATATATATACTCACAAATTATAAATACACAATTTGTGAATCTGAGTGGTTAATTTAAAAAGCAAGATGCACAATTAAATAGAAATGTTTGAAATCATGTTTTATGAACACACTTTTGAAAAGACAAAAGCAAGGAAAATTAACATTAATTGTGAGATTGCCCAGAGACGTGGAACATAAAAGTACATTTCCAATGTGGGTTTGTGACTTTGAACAGCAATAATAACCTTTAGGCAGAAACGCACATTATTTCTCAAAGTATATGACAAATACTGTACATGTATTTGGAAAAATATTAATTTCCCTATATAGCAAATATAACACTCATGCTTTGGCTATGTGGTTTAATTGTTTAAATAAAAAAAAAAAAATCTTTGCTAGAACCTAGATAAAGCTTCAAAAATAAAGAAAAGTGACACTATTTGTTCTCAAACTAGGAAGCAAATACACTTTCTACGTTTGTGCTTCAGAATTGGCCATACATAACAAGAAATACAGTACAGCGTTCACAGATATTCCTTAATGCAAGACGTGGCACGTCTAATTTAAGATTTGCAGCTCAGTCTGAGACGTTTTCTTTTGAGAACTTTCGTTGAAGAGGGTGAAGCAGGTGTAAATGCTGTATCATTCCTTCTTAAAGAACATCATCTTCTCTGATTCATTCCTGCAAGATTCCTTAACTAAAATAAGAAAAATATTTCACATTCAAGATTAAGCTCACATGTCACCACTGAAGCGTTATCTCAGAGTTATAATATTTTAAATATAATTCTAAAACAATTCCAATTAACCGAATGTTTTCATTAAAGTGCGACACCAACAATATAAACCAGGCTTCATTTTATTTTCTTTACAAATATGGACATTATGTTAGTTTTATGTCACTATGTTACCCGATTTCACTCAGGAAATTTCCTTAGACAATGGGCCTCAGTTATAGCGTTGTAGTACAGTATTAATTGGATGTATGTGCACAATTTACATTTATTCCCTGAAATGTTCTCTCCAGCTACTGAAAAAAATATTGCTTAAAATAAATCATGGACATTTCCATTTCAACAAACTCTTTAAAGCTATTTTTTAACCAACATGCTTTTAAAGTCTGGTTTGTTAAGTTTAACATTTGCTATTGTAAAGTCTATAGTTGCATCACTAGCTGGATAAAATACTTACTAAAAAACTATCATTAAACAAATGAGACAAATTAATTCACATTTTAAAATGTGTCAGATTCCTGGGGCTTTAATTTTCTAAATCAGTTTTTTTTTTAGATAAAACATCTGTCCCAACTTACACAGATCTTTGTAGATACGGAACACATGTAAAATGCATGTGTTCCAAATAATATATTGTTTTTAGTCTAGGTACCTGACTCACTGATAAACAAGGCTTCAGTTGGGAGAGGTTTTTGCAGTTTCTCTGGTGCTGGGGGGGATGGTATAGCAGGCTGATTGCTGCTTGGGATTATCGACACATTTACAAGACAAAAGACGCTGAATGGAGATGTGCGAGTGGATTTAAGCTGGGCCGGATTTACAAGTTTTCTTTTATACTTTAGTAATTCTAGTGTTAGAGAAGTCACATTGGAGGAAGGAACGATGGACATCTCTGGTGTACTCTAACACCAGCCCCACACACTTTGCTCCTAATGAATGTACGCCATCTAACTGGATCTATAACATGGATTGCTCCTTGTGCGGTCCATGCTGAAGCAAAGCAAAGAATACTACGGAGTTGTCAGTTGGGGAAAGGCTTTATCTTTGCCCTGCGCTTTTTTGTATTGGTTACATTCAGGTGGGTGTTTTCGTTTTAAGTGCTGAAATTAACTGGATGTGCTTCCACGTTTATATGCTACCATCTTTTTGCAAATTTGCTTTTTTTATATTAGTTTGTCTGACATTCGATCTTTCATAACCAAAACAATTCTAGACAATCGAATTAACGTTGCTGGTTTTCTTTGGAATTAGCTCAATCATTAAAGAATTCCTTCATTAAAGCAATAATTTCAATTAAATGATTTAATTGAAATGATTAAAATAAAATAAAAAAAAAATTTGCACAGGTTCCACATTAAGCATGGCTATAGGGATTTTCCTATAGGAGCTCATTTCAGCAGCCAAATACACTGTGAGTAGGACTTTAAGGTCGCAGTGCTTATGGGCAACTTCAAAACACAGTAACAGAGAAATGAATGGGAACTTATACTGATGCTGAAATTTAACACATTACAACATGGTTTAAAACAAAGCCAAGAATTTTTTGACCAAATATGAGGATTGCTTACATCTCTCTGACTAATCCAGACAACCTGACTACAGATCCATATTGTACGGAAAACTCATCAAAATCTTCAAAAAACTTTATTGGAAAGTTATCTTATCAAAAGATCTTGACTATACATTGTTCTTCTCTCCATGCTAAGATTCATTTAGCAAAAGAGGTCTATTCATTTTTTACATTTAAGTTGACTCACTAAAAGGTTTTCCAATGCTGTTTATGTCCTGTTGTCTATATAAACACAGAAAATTCAAGTTTCAGTATTACATCTTGCCTGAAGAAGGGGCCTGAGCTGCCTCGAAAGCTTGCAAATTGTAATCTTTTTTTGTTAGCCAATAAAATGAGTCATTTTGCTTGACTTCACATTGCATGATTTAATATAACTAATTGTAAAATGAGTTAAGATGCAGTAATTCTAAAATCTCAAAATACATTTGTTTCAGAATAATTACAATACATACTATAGATTAAAAAGAGTTAAGAATCCACAGCTACATGAGTACGACACTGATGCATAAATGTAGAAGACAATTAGTATGAATTTTGAAAGGCAACAGTAAGCAAATACAGTCTGGCATTTCTCACCAAAACATGCATTTCTAAACATGCAAATATACAAAGAAAATTAACCGTAAAGGACTAGAACAACTCACAGTGACTGCAGCTCCCATTAATCCTTGGACTACTGCTTCTCCTGTGGACTGAACCTAAGAAAGATGTGAGAGGAAAAGAATGCATTTAACACAATACACTGAAGATATTTTATGACTTGACTGACAGAATTTTATTTCAGCTGAAATTGACAGCTGTATACCTAAAAGCGTGAATTTTCAAATACCACAAGATGGCCACACTCCTGGGTAGAATTTAAGCCCGATTTTCAGGCTGGTTTCTAGTCTACAAAAATCTTACTTAACATATGTAAACAGAAACAGGTCCATACAAAAGAGGATCTGTACCAAAATTCCTACATTTAAAACTATGTTGATATCTTTCTGAGCTACTTTGTTGTTTGTTGTCAATTTCTTTGCAAAAAGATGCACATCTCTGCATTCACACTAACCCACACTAACTATGCTAAGTAAGAGATTAAATTAATTTAACATGTAATGTTCGGAATAAATCAAAAATTAGAATAGCAAGAGAAACTCCTATCCTAAAAAGTATGATTAGGTTTAAAACACAGACAGTGGCCAATTCAGGTTTTTAAAGCTATGCTCTAATAGTGCTAGTCACAGTGTCGCTGCCAAGAATGGTACAAATATTTAGTCATATAATAAAATGTGAGGCTTTTATTTTTTAAATTACTAAATATAGAAACATTTATGCTGGGAGTTTAACTACAAACACTTTTGTGTGTCATTTTTAACTTATTTAGCGTTATCCTTACCCCTGGAAAAACGAGCCAAAAACACAACGTTTTTTTTTTATTCAAAAAAATGTAATGTGTAACAGAAACATGCAAATATCAAAACATCAACATTACTATGTTATGTGTAACAAAAACAACATTAATATAGCATGTATGTCTATAGCATATACCAATTCAGATTTAGTACATGTTCTTCATGTAATGTGTTTTGAAACTGTTAGTAATGCATGAATGGTTTGATGTGATGAAGCAAAATGCTGACAAACAAATGCATTTGTGGTGCTTTTGCATTCAAGCGTTGCATATTCCCCCAATGTAATGATACAATACATTTTAAAGGTCTCACATACCATCTTCTGTGCTGTCTTTTTTTTTTTTTTGCACCTTCACAACAGCACCTGAATGTACGGCAGCATATTTGAGCCACAGAGAGAGAGAGAAAAAAAACAAAAAAACACTAGGGACACTGTGAAAAGATCTATTTTGTGATTAAAATGGAAATTTCTGCTTTAATCTCAAAATTTCCACTTTAATCTCATAGTTTATTTAATCATTAGTCTGTAATAAGTCAACTTAAATTCGCCCAATTTGTTGCTCGCCATGTGCTTCTTCATGAACTGACAAAATATGATATGAAAATATGTTAAATGTATGATATTCAAGCTCTATGCACATTTAGAATCCTCTGATTTATATTTGATATCACTTTCATGATGAAATGCATTAAAGTATGTAATATTACATTTTACAAATAAATAGTTAACTTCATTTAAATAGTGAATACTGTTTATAATTACGCATGTGAAGGCGGCATGTTGGCAGAGTGGTAGCGCTGCTGGCCCACAGGGAATAACATCCCTTGTGTTCCCTGCCTGGTGTTTGCATGTTTTCCTGATGTGTTCCCACAATGTGCTCCCGTTCCTTCCAGAGACATGAAGATTTGGGTATTTGCTGATGCCAAAATAACGCTAGTGTATATGTGTGTGCTTGTATTCACCTTGCAATGAGCTGATGTCCCGTCCAGGGATTGTTTCTGCCTCACGCCCGATACATACTGAAAAGGGTGCATTCTTGGATTGATGGATGACACCATTAAACATACATCCTTTTTAGAGATATTGTGGCATGATGTCCTCAGAATTTAATGGATGTTTCAGGCAATTCACAACACAGGGGAGCCGAACATTTTCTCACTGTGATGATCTCACATTGCCACCTGGTGAAATCTTCTAGATTTATGTAAAGTACGTGCACAAGTATAAACAGTACAACGCTTGCGCAGAAGAAGTGTTTGCAGGAGCACCTGTCACGTGAAGTATAAACCCGGCCTAACAGGTGCTGTAGAGGATTGTGCAGCATTTTGTCACCCTTATTTTCATAGCTTTGTGACAAGATTCCATCTTTATGTTGCAGCTGAGACAGCAGCTGCCTGGCCCAGCGTGAGTTCATGGGTCAAAATGGCTGGCTAACTTGGCATATCAAATGAACAGGTTTTACTGTGATGCTCAATTGCCATTGCAAAGGGTTAAATTGTACTGGACCACTCTAATTTTAATAACTTTGTGACAAGATGGATGCCTTTTTAAAATTTAAGTTGAGTTTTTCTTGGCCCAACATGGTTACATGGGTCATACTGGCTGGCAAACCTGGCACACTGTAATCTGATGAATGAGATTTATGTGATATTTAACTGACACAGAGAGAAGAAAATAAAAGTGCTTTATGTTTCCTGGGATAGGTTCTAGCTTCCATGTGGCTCTAGAAATTGGGTTGAAGCATGGACAAATACACAAATAAATAAAATGAAAATAAAGTATTGTGAAATGTGACACTAAATAAACAACATGAAATGCAAGTATAAATAATTAATTGGGTCACGAAATATGCCTTTTTGTTCGTTCGTTATATCAGTCAGTCATTTTCAAACACGCTTAGTCCCGAAGCCTATTCCAGGTAGCAAAAGGCACCAGTCCATTGCAGGTCGAACACACACACACACAAAAATTTAGTAGCACCAATGCACCTAGCCTGCATGTCTTTGGTCTCTCAGAGGAAACCTCCACAGACACTGGGAGAACATGTAAACACCTATATGTAATATTATTGCTCATTTATTTTTGTCCTAAACATTTCTCCATTGTAAGGGCATAACATTTTCTGCACTCAGTGTAACTAAGTATTTCCACAGCAAAATCTAAAAAAAAAAAAAAAAAACACACACACTTCAGAAGTTTATATTATGTAAATCCCCCGATCGTTGTCTGTTTTGCAGTTTTGTATATATTCATATCCTCCGGGGAAAGGGGATCATAATTCTGTGCCTGCTACCCCAACCCCAAATATATGACCAAGAGTGCTGAAAGCCAAAGGCTGGGAGCCTTCCACAACATCTTGCTGTCCTATACATGTATAACAAACATATGGACACTCAGATGGGATGTTATGCAAAGTTTAAAATGCACCGCCATTAACTTGTTAATTTTATGCACTCACTTTTTATTGTTAATTACATGTTATCATTGTTTAATTATATTTTGTCGGTTTTATTTTGTTTTTGCATTTTGCCCTTTGAAGCCACTGTAAAGGGGCCACGTATGAAGTACGATCGCTGTCAAAAATAATTCCATACTTCTACCTTTATGTCACATGCGTAGTAACAAAAATCAATTTGTTTCTTCTTTGATAGCAAATGCCTTGTGTGTTCAATGATGTTTTTTGACATTGTACTTGTAATTTTCAGAAACACAAGCATACTTTTTAGAAGCAAGCATAATTTTCAGAAGTGCAAATGTAAATTGACACATGTGAAATGTAAATCTGACTTAAATTACTACAAGTTATTTTTGATAGCAATCTTACTCCGTATTACCATAGAGAAATACTCAGAAATATTCATGTTTTTTCAGCATGACATTATTTTATCTACTATATGGAAGAAGAATACTGTACTAACAGCTATTTGGGCTTAATGCTGTACATTGGACCAAAATAGCCTCTCTCAAAAGACATTTTGGGTGAACCGTTTTTACATAGAATTCTGAGCCCGAGAGAGACTTGAGGTTAAACAACACTTAGTTTTCATATCTACATGTGTTCCAAAAAGTTTTTGAGCTGGTTTGAAAGGCAGGACAAAACTGAATCTGACAGAGAGGCTACCTGAAGGCAACTGATGTTTAACCAACCCTTATATAAACTGGTTGAAACAAAATAAATAAATAAATAAAAAGAACAAGCTGTACACATCATACTTCACCATAAACATAAAATAACTTGTCTGGTGTCCATAACCATGTGCTTCTGACCTTTTTAGCCGTATGAGCCATATTCATGACATCATTTACTCTGTTTTCAAGGAATTTCCAGGTCTCCTCAAAATCTGGAGATGAATCTTGCACCATAACCAGTTCAGTGGTGTTATAAATTCCTGTCAGTGCAGCTCTGCGTGTATACCAGTTTAACTAGGAAGAAAATGGGGATTTTATCATTAACATAGTATCGGAAATATATAAAGACAAATGAAATATCATGAAAGAACTTCAAACAACTCGTGTTTGGGAACACTATTTCCCATAACATGAAGATAATTTACATTTTTAATCTAAAAGTCATGCATCATATTTGCTACATAATATACACAAAAACATTTTTATTGAACATACAATAAATATATGCATATACATTTTTTAATAATTTTCTGTAAAATTATCAGTGTGATGTTTGCATGTTACTCCCATGTTCTTCATCCTTAAAGGCGCACAGGATGCTTCCCAATTGGACCTGTGTAGGTGTGAGTGAGCCCTGCAATAGACTGGCAACCTTGTCTGGCAGCCTTGGCTTCTGTATCCACAATCCTGAATTGAATCAAGCAGATTTGAAAAGGAAATGCTATCATTACAAAGGAGCTGCAATACCTTAGTAGTGGGCAATATACCGGCTTATCAGTATACTGGATGCAATAATTCTTTTGGTATGGATTTCACGAAAACAGTCTTATTTTATTAGTATGCTAACAATTAGTGGATAACTTGCAAAAACAGTTAAACATAAAAACTAAATGTGCATGGCAAAAGGAAACAAGAAATCTGTTCTGGAATATAACGGTCTTAAAAGTAGTCTTTTGTTTATGAACATTTATGCAAACTGTGCGAACTGTCTACCACTTAAGAAAACACTGTCTATAAAAATACAAATTTTTACAAATATAACACATAAAATAATTGATTGCACAAGTATTCACCAAATCACATCTAAATCATCACTAGTGCAGTTAATTCATATGAATGTACTTAATATCACTGGAGACATCTTAAAAGTCTCTGCCAATATTCTTCAAGTTTAATGTTCCTTAACTTGTTCAGTAACACATTTGAGTGTAAACTTAATGTAATTAATATTTACAGTTTTTGTAAGAAAGAGCATGGATTAAACCTATTCTCTATTATGTATGATTTGAGATTTACAGAGATTCCACAGTATAAATCAGGAGTATCACATTCCAATGTTGGAGGGCCACAGTAGTTGCAGGCTTTTGTTGTAATCACTTTAAATTACTAGCCAATTACTGCTTCTAAAAGAATGCATGACATTAACCTTTATTTTATTCGATTCATTCATGACCTTTGCCTTCATTTTATTTTAAAAACTCAGACACCCTTAGTTGTTTCTCCCCAGTGAAAAAAAGAGATGCAAAGTGAACCATCTAAATAAGAAGTCTCAAATTCAGTTCCTTGACGGCTACTATTTTAGCTCTAATTTCTTATTTAGAAGCCATTTCTCACAGTTAACAAAACACATTGTTTAATTCTATGGCCTCCCAATGCTCTCAGTGTATCAAACCACACTTTAACATTGTTGATTTTATTTTTTTTCTCCTAATAGCTCATCCAGATTATCCTTTAAAGATTGTCAAGGTGTCAGCTTCAACTACACATCTCAGTAGGTTGTTCCAGAGTCCCAAATCTCATTGTGTGAAGAACTGCATCCTGGCTTAATTTTTGATGCCCTCAATTATGTGATTCACCCTTAAGCTGAAAGAATTTTGCTGCCTCTACTTTATCAGTGCCTTTGAAGATTTTAACACTAGAATCCCTGATGTTTACAATTTTTTTCATCCCCCCCCCCGACTTCCTTAAATTTCCCTGACATATGCCAAGAAGCTCATAGCTCCTTATTACTGCTCTAATAGCTCGCTTTTGTTTTTCAAATGTGTAAATGAGCAGAATGAAGCCTCTACACCCCCCACCCAGTCAGATGAAGGCATTGCCCTGCTGCAATCCTCACTGGTTAAGTCTGCGTTGAAGTGTTTATCTGGCGATGCATTTGTAAGGAATTATATAGGTCAGGGATCTCAAACTCTAATCCTAGAGGGTCGTAGTGGCTGCAGGTTTTCATTCTAACCCTTTTCTTAATTGGTAACCCATTTTTGCTGCTAATTAACTTCTTTTGAATTAATTTTAATTGACTAAGATTTATTCCCCAGAATTTCTTCATCATTCCTCTGAATTGCTTCATTTCTTTCCATAAACAGAAATGAAATGCGACGTGACTGAGCCAACAGAAGACAAACTAAGTCAGGGTCTCAAACTCCAACCGGTTGCTTAACTAGGCACATAGTCTGGTTGCTAATTAACCCTGTTCTTTAATTACATGGCTTGTGCAATAGCATACATTTTCAAAATTGTTGATTTTTTTCTTTACTTTTCTAAGAGCACTGTTAAAATGTTTTGGGAACCTAAACAAATCAACATTCCTGAGACCTCCACTTTTTTTTTTTTTTCCTTTCTTCCAGATACTGTATGAAGGTCACAGTTTGCTGGCCATGTTCTGGTTCATTTTTTATCTCATTGTTTGACTGATAATTAAGGAAAAAGAAACAGTTATTGGGTTTAATTAAGAAACAGACTGGTGTTTGAGATCCCTGATATAGGTAATGAAATATCGTGATTTGAAATGCATACATTTCATGTGTGTTCCATGTCTACAGCGATCTGTGTAAATATAGAATGACAAGAGGAAGTGCGAGTCAAGAAATGCTGAACACACCAGAAAATGTTTTCATATGTTATAGTAATAACGAAATAATTTTGATGTGAAGTGTAGGAAGTGTTTAGACTGAAGCCCAAATATCCAATAAGCACTTTCATAAAAGGTGCAACAAGTACGCTTTCATTCAAGAATAAAACCGAAGAAAAAGAAAATTGTTCAACTTACATGTTGCTGAAGCTCACCTATCAGTCAGTACAAAGTAAAAAATGTTTGCATATGTTTGTTTGCGCGTTTCATTTTCTACTAGTTGTCACAGTGGTAGCGCTGTTCCATTTTAGATCTATGCAGACAATGCAATGGAAAAAGCTACCGCTTAGCAATCTCAAGGTAATAGGTTTGAATCTTCCGTTGTCGTTGCATTTAGTGCTTTGAGTAGGGAGATGCTATTATTATTAGCACAATAAGGAGCTGCGAAATTCTTGGCATATGTCAGGAAAATTTAAGGGCAAGGACAACGAAAAAAAATTGTAAGCTTCAGGGATTCTAGTTATTAAATACCTGGATTAGGTCCCCATGAACTCTCCTCTGATTGAGGCTAAACAGGTTTTATTCTCAAGAGTCCGCAAGAAAAGGACAGGTCCTGAAGTCCTCGAATGCACTTGGTTGCTGTCCTCTGCACAGCTTAAAGTGCTGCTATGTCTTTATTGTACCATGGTAACCAGGACTGCACACAATACTTACTAGTACATTACATAGTTTGAGCAGAACGTCTTGACTTATATTTTTTGTTACTTACATCTGTAGATCTGTCTCCTGCATAATACCAGATGTCATCTATTAAAGTAGACAGATGCTTCAAGCTCTCAGGTACATTGTGAGGCAGCAGGAGAATACTCATTGCCTGCATAAGAGATGGAAACACCAAATTTGAATTAATGACATATAAATGACACAAGGCAGTTGCTAACTCAGCATGGCCTTATGACTGAAGCTTCTGTATAAAGGGATGTGGTGTTTTAGGGCATCTTTCATAACACACCAACTATATAACAACAAGTACACACATGCTGTACAGAGAACAACTTACTGGTAGAGTTTAATATGACAAATCAGCAACTTGAAAAGAGCTTTCTAAAATCTAAATTCTGTTGGGTGGTAGTCATTTAAAATAGAATTACGTTCTGTGATACTAAGGATGCAAAGTGTAGATGGCAGTGTCTTATCACACAAATAGAAATTTTGAAAATTCATTCAAAAATTTGGATCTGTGGAATGAGGGGCAGTAAAATCATAGTAACATTTCCGAAGACACTAGCGGCCTGGAGGGGACTGCAAATGCATGCATTGTTTTTTAAAAAGTTATGCCTAAGTGATTTGTTTATTTTATATTTATACTTCTCAGTTACTGACATTTAAAACCTATCCCTAATATAAAGAATCTTAACCCCACGCCAAACCCCTACAAAGACAGATTAACAAGAAGTTCTAAGAGAAAGAATCAGAGCCCACACTCTAAATCAGGACAAGTGCTATGTGTGCAATATTAGTTGAAGGGGCTCTGCTTTATTGTAAGAAAAAATAAATGCCAATTTCCCTTTTCTATTAAATATGCTTCCCTACAATAAAGCAGCACACTCTCTGTTATCAGTAAAGGAATTATACATTTCATTTTGTTTGGCAAGGGTCATCCTAAAAAGCCTCTTTTTAGGATTAACACCACAGTAACAAACTACAAACAAGAAATAAATAAATTCACGTAAGCTAAGCAGGTAGCCTAAGCAGGTATGAATGCTTCAGCAATAAAAGAAATTAATACCTGAGGCCAACTGTCAATGTAAGGAATCAGCATCCTGAGTCGTGTTTCTACTGCTTCTCTGAGGAACTTATCTGTCTTTAGGGGTCTAAGTAAAATAAAGAACAAACTGTAAAAAATTACAGCTACAAAATTTGTTTAGATTACTGTTGAAGCAAGACCTTTTATAAGTCTGATTTTGGAGATACCAATTATAGTTAATCTTAGTTGTTTCACCAAATTCTAGACATTTAAACGAAATTCTCACTTCTTGGATTGTGTTTTACATTTTATACCTTGTAGTCACTTGGTGAAAGTTAAGACAACATTACTATAATATGGATATCAAACTTGCTGGAAAAAAAAATCACTAATGAAGGAGGATTTGCTGGTAATGAATATTATAGACAGATGTACTTGGTGGAAGTGCTTCTGCATTACCGAATTCCTTTATCCTTTCAAATATAATCTGTTCACATTTAAAGATAACAGGTATTACAGCCTAAACTCTCAAGGACTTTAAGAAAACTAATAAAAAAGACTATTTTTAAGTGCTTGATTTTTACATATTTCAAAGAATTTAGGCAAAGGTTCAAGAAATCATGGTATGTTTTAAACAACTGCCACTCAAACTCCAATATACAAAAATTAAACGTACTGCAAACTGTACTCAACAGGGGTCTACACAGTTTTAGAATGCAAGTGTAAGTATGGCCACAGTACTGTTTACAACAGCCATTTATTTCATAATTTCAAAACTCATTCCATTTCATTGCTGTGGCTTAAAATTAATTTTATTTGTAGCAGATGTGGTATTCAAGTGTAGTGTTTATACAGAAAGAAAACATCACTTTAGGCCACCCGATTAATTTCACCATTTACGTGTACCACATTTACTGACTCATTTTCTGTTCAATAACAGATAATTTTGCTTAAAATCAATGCTAAAAATAACAATTCTTACATAATGTGAGTGTTATCCACTTTGTCTTTTTTAATTAAATGATGTAGATGTAATGAAACTTCTTTAGATATGGCTAAAAATTTTCAGAAAAGGCTGTTGTTCTTGCATACATTGAATGACTTTAGCGTGAACTGCCACATTCTCCATATGTTTAACTTATCTGTTCTGCAGAGCATTCTTTTGTTTGGGTTAATCTATAAAGTCAAACTTCAGGGCCTGATTAAGGCAGCAAGTAGGGTCATTGGGGTGAAACAAAAAGTCAGTGCAATATCTCTATGAGGACCCAAATCTTGAAAAGCTCCATTAAGTCCGCAGTTATCCTACACACCCTCACCTACACTGCAAATTTAATTTGAGCTCTTTTGCACTAAAAGGAATCTTAACACACAGAATAAAAACTTCCAGACATAAGTGATCATTTGTACTCTCCACAGTTAGGCTATTTAATGAGAACAGGTAATTGGAATACACATTCACCATTGTCATGGCAAATTCATAAGTGCCACTGTTCAGATAAATGTAAAGTTTTTTAGTGCATGTATTTATGTTTGATATATACATGTATCTTGGTGTTCAGATATACAGTATCTGGTTCCTTATAGTGCATTTTCTCCTTCTTTGTCTTTTTATATTTAAAACCTATGTCAATGTAAATGTATTACTGGCGCACAAACCAAATGCATTGCTTTATATGGGATAATAAAGTAAAGTTGAGTAGAGATATGTTAATGTTAAAGAAATTTAAATTATTTTCTAACGTATGAAAATAAATTTGTATTGTAAGCTCTATTATAATCCATACAAGCCTGCATTCATTTTTCTATAATATTTAGAATTAATGGAGTATAAAGTTAAAAAAATCTTGAAAGATATAAACAACCGAAATATCTATTTCTGTTCAACAGTATGCAGAAAAGAATCAATAGAATTTTTGGTTATAGTTTAATCAATTATAAATATTTCCTTAAAGATCTTGATACGGTTTGCGAAGTTTATCCTGTAGCACTGTGACTTAAGCTGACAAAGAACTCCTTCTGAAAAGCCACTACTATATATTTGTGATTAAATAAAAAGATTTAAAAAATACTACATTTACAAGCTCAATTTACATTATTAGTCATTATAGCTTTTGTATTAAAATAAATTCATACTTTAAAATTAGACATCCATTCCCGTAATAAAATGAATTTACACTTCCATTCTAATTTTAACAGTTTTACACCCTATTCTGACCTGAAGTCAGTTCAGCGATCAAGTTTAAATCGTTCACTCGAGGACATTAAACATTTGGTGTAATAGTACAAAGCAGTATCGTTTTTTTTATCAAATTAACATAATTTTTCTCCCCATATACATCTCCTCTTATAGGTATCAGATTTTGTAATGTAGTGTGGATTCTTGGATTTTGATAATATGTTAGGAATATGTTTTTCAGTAATGCTATACATTCATCATGGATAGTTTGGATAAACTCCATTTACTGCTGCTCTCAGTTTATTATGATCATATAATATACTGTACACTTGTGCCAGGAAACATTTCTTGATTTTGGAAAGTAAACAAAAATAGAAAATATTTAGTGAATGATAAAGTAGAAAAATGAATCTCCAAACAGCTATTCAATAACCTATTTCAGATTCTGTATTAAATTCTGGATAGAAATTGACAAAACAGAATGTGTAAACAAATGTTCTATTAGCCACAAAAAGCAAACTAAAGAACATTAGTTAGTACTTTAGAACAATTAAACCACAACAAAACAAATGCAAACTCTTGATCTATATACAGTCATATGAAAAGGTTTGGGAACCCCTCTCAGCCTGCATAATAATTTACTCTACTTTCAATAAAAAAAAGATAACAGTGTTCCGTCTTTCATTTCCTAGGAACATCCGAGTACTGGGGTGCATTCTGAACAAAGGTTTTTAGTGAAGCAGTATTTAGTCGTATGAAATTAAATCAATTGTGAAAAACTGGCTGTGCAAAAATTTGGGTCCCCTTGTAATTTTGCTGATTTGAATGCATGTAACTGCTCAATACAGATTACTTGCAACACCAAATTGGTTGGATTAGCTCATTAAGCCTTGAACTTCATAGACAGGTGTGTCCAATCATGAAAGAAAGGTATTTAAGGTGGTCAATTGCAAGTTGTGCTTCCCTTTGACTCTCCTCTGAAGAGTGACAGCATGGGATCTTCAAAGCAACTCTCAAAACATCTGAAAACAAAGATTGTTCAGTATCATGGTTTATGGGAAGGCTACAAAAAGCTATCTCAGAGGTTTAAACTGTCAGTTTCAACTGTAAGGAATGTAATCAGGAAATGGAAGGCCACAGGTACAGTTGCTATTAAACCCAGGTCTGGCAGGCCAAGAAAAATACAGGAGCGGCATATGCACAGGATTGTGAGAATAGTTAGACAACCCACCGATCACCTCCAAAGACCTGCAAGAACATCTTGTTACAGATGGTGTATCTGTACATCGTTTTACAATTCAGCGCAATTTGCACAAAGAACATCTATGTGGCAGGGTGATGAGAAAGAAGCCCTTTCTGCACTCACACCACAAACAGATTCGCTTCTTGTATGCAAACGCTCATTTTGACAAGCCAGATTCATTTTGAAAGTGCTTTGGACTAATGAGACAAATTTGAGTTATCTGGTCATAACAAAAAGCACTTTGGATGGCAGAATAAGAACACCGCATTCCAAGAAAAACACCTGCTACCTACTGTCAAATTTGGTGGAGGTTCCATCATGCTGTGGAGCTATGTGGCTAGTTCAGGGACTGGGGCTCTTGTTAAAGTTGAGGGTCAAATGAATTCAACCCAAAATCAACAAATTCTTCAGGATAATGTTCAAGCATCAGTCACAAAGTGAAGTTACGCAGGGGTTGGATATTCCAACAAGACAATGACCCAAAACACAGTTTGAAATCTATAAAGGCATTCATGCAGAGGGAGAAGTACAATGTTCTGGAATGGCCATCACAGTCCCCTAACTTGAATATCATCGAAAATCTATGGGATGATTTGGAGCAGGCTGTCCATGCTTGGCAGCCATCAAATTTAACTGAACTGGATAGATCTTGTATGGAAGAATGGTCATAAATACCTCCATCCAGAATCCAGACATTCATCAAAGGCTATATATAGGCTATTTTCAAAAGGAGGCTCAACTAAGTATTATGTCATATCTCTGTTGGGGTGCCCAAATTTATGCACCTGGCTAATTTTGTTATGATGCATATTGCATATTTTCTGTTAATCCAATAAACTTAATGACACTGCTGAAGTACTACTGTTTCCATAAAGCATGTCATATATTAAAAGGAAGTTGCTACTTTGAAAGCTCAGCCAATGATAAACAAAATCCAAAGAATTAAGAGGGGTTTCCAAACTTTTTCATATGACTGTAACTAACTGAACAGTACTAGTGAAGAAAGATCAAATGAAAGACTGCAAATACTTCAGACAACAAAAAATGGTTTGCCACAGGTACACAGATACTCCACACACTGGTTTTTCAAACATATGCACTGTTTGGAAGGGGCTAATCTCTAACTATTGTTAGTGTCTTGAAATGAGAAAGACACTCATCAATGTTATCTGTTTGTCATTAGATATCTAAGGAGTCAATCTTTAAGCCACAGCAGGAGCAGAGCCTTTCATTCAGGAGTGGCATCCACATATATGGTTACACCTCCTTTCCTTCTGTCAATACATTCTGTTTACCTAATCATTAATGGGGGGATGGTGTTTGGGTTCTTGTTGATGACTTGACTACGAGATTGCGTTTGTCCACTATATATATATATATATATATATATATATATATATATATATATATATATATATATATATATATATATATATATATATAGGACATAGTTGAAGATCAGACCACATTACGATTGGTTACTGCATACATTCAGATAATTGAAAAGAATAAACTTTTTCTAGTGATGCAATAATTATTCATGAAGAATAAAAAAAACACTACTTACTCTATCTGTCCCAGCTGAATTTGTTTGTGTTTCTCAGAAAGAATGTCAGATAAATCGCTGTTACATTGCATTACAAAATGCAAAATTAGATCTCCAGCACCATTGTTAAACATTCCAGCTGCAGCACCTGAGAGATTGAGTGTCTTCAGAAAATAGGAAAGAAAAAACATGTCCTATCATGCAACATGCCAAAACAAATATAGAAAAATATATTTGTCTTACATTATATACAGTGGTGTGAAAAACTATTTGCCCCCTTCCTGATTTCTTATTCTTTTGCATGTTTGTCACACAAAATGTTTCTGATCAAACACATTTAACCATTAGTCAAATATAACACAAGTAAACACAAAATGCAGTTTTTAAATGATGGTTTTATTATTTAGGGAGAAAAAAATCCAAGACTACATGGCCCTGTGTGAAAAAGTAATTGCCCCTTGTTAAAAAATAACCTAACTGTGGTGTATCACACCTGAGTTCAATTTCCGTAGCCACCCCCAGGCCTGATTACTGCCACACCCGTTTCAATCAAGAAATCACTTAAATAGGAGCTGCCTGACACAGAGAAGTAGACCAAAAGCACCTCAAAAGCTAGACATCATGCCAAGATCCAAAGAAAATCGGGAACAAATGAGAACAGAAGTAATTGAGATCTATCAGTCTGGTAAAGGTTATAAAGCCATTTCTAAAGCTTTGGGACTCCAGCGAACCACAGTGAGAGCCATTATCCACAAATGGCAAAAACATGGAACAGTGGTGAACCTTCCCAGGAGTGGCCGGCCACCAAAATTACCCCAAGAGCGCAGAGACGACTCATCCGAGAGGGCACAAAACACCCCAGGACAACGTCTAAAGAACTGCAGGCCTCACTTGCCTCAATTAAGGTCAGTATTCACGACTCCACCATAAGAAAGAGACTGGGCAAAAACAGCCTGCATGGCAGATTTCCAAGATGCAAAGCACTGTTAAGCAAAAAGAACATTAGGGCTCGTCTCAATTTTGCTAAGAAACATCTCAATGATTGCCAAGACTTTTGGGAAAATATCTTGTGGACTGATGAGACAAAAGTTGAACTTTTTGGAAGGCAAATGTCCCATTACATCTGGCGTAAAAGGAACACAGCATTTCAGAAAAAGAACATCATACCAACAGTAAAATATGGTGGTGGTAGTGTGATGGTCTGGGGTTGTTTTGCTGCTTCAGGACCTGGATGGCTTGCTGTGATAGATGGAACCATGAATTCTACGGTCTACCAAAAAATCCTGAAGGAGAATGTCCGGCCATCTATTCGTCAACTCAAGCTGAAGCGATCTTGGGTGTTGCAACAGGACAATGACCCAAAACACACCAGCAAATCCACCTCTGAATGGCTGGAAAAACAAAATGAAGACTTTGGAGTGGCCTAGTCAAAGTCCTGACCTGAATCCAATTGAGATGCTATGGCATGACCTTAAAAGGCGGTTCATGCTAGAAAACCCTCAAATAAAGCTGAATTACAACAATTCTGCAAAGATGAGTGGGCCAAAATTCCTCCAGAGCGCTGTAAAAGACTCATTGCAAGTTATCGCAAACGCTTGATTGCAGTTATTACTGCTAAGGGTGGCCCAACCAGTTATTAGGTTCAGGGGGCAATTACTTTTTCACACAGGGCCATGTAGGTTTGGATTTTTTCTCCCTAAATAATAAAACCATCATTTAAAAACTGCCTTTTGTGTTTACTTGTGTTATATTTGACTAATGGTTAAATGTGTTTGATGATCAGAAACATTTTGTGTGACAAACATGCAAAAGAATAAGAAATCAGGAAGGGGGCAAATAGTTTTTCACATTTCCATTTTTGTAGAATGGAAACTGGTAATTAAAAACACTAATAAGCCTTAAAACATAAATAAGGACTGACCATATTAGGTTAGAGAGCAATTAAAACAAATATTCTTTACCAATGAATGAATAGGAAAGTCCTGTTTTCAAATTTAAAACCACAGTATTATGGGAAATGTATTTTCCTGTTTACGATGCAATTTGTATCCAAAAGAAACTGTTAAGTACTCCACCCAAAAATGTTATTTTTATATGTTACTAACCCCAAATACTTTGCAGTGGTGACTAAGAAAAAAAAAACGTGTCCGGAGGCAGGAGGAGAGGAAGAAAGTAAAGAGAGTGGAACTGAGGGTAGGAACTTCGAATGTTGGCAGTATGACTGGCAAGGGGAGAGAGTTAGCAGATATGATGGAGAGAAAGAGGGTTGATATATTGTGCGTGCAAGAGACTAAATGGAAGAAGAGTAAGGCCAGGTGGATTGGAGGTGGATTCAAATTGTTCTATCATGGTGTGGATGGGAAGAGAAATGTGGTAGGAGTTATTCTAAAGGAACAGTATGTCAAGAGTGTTTTGAAGGTGAAAAGAGTGTCAGGCAGAGTAACTATTATGAAGCTGGAAATTGGAGGTGTGATGATGAATGTGGTTAGTGCATATGCACCGCAAGTTGGGTGTGCAATGGGTGAGAAAGAAGATTTTCGGAGTGAGTTGGATGAAGTGATGAACAGTGTACCCAAGGGACAGAAAGTGGTGATTGCAGCGGATTTCAATGGGCATGCTGGTGAAGGGAACAGTGGAGACGAGGAGGTGATGGGTAGGTATGGTGTCAAGGAGAGGAATGAAGGTCAGAGGATAGTGGATTTTGCCAAACGGATGGACATGGCTGTGGTGAATACGTAGTTTAAGAAGAGGGAGGAACATAGGGTTACGTACAAGAGTGGAGGAAAATGCACACAGGTAGATTACATCCCATGCAGAAGAGTTGATCTGAAATAGATTGAAGACTGCAAAGTGGTGGCAGGGGAAAGTGTAGTTAAGCAGCATAGGGTGGTGGACTGTAGGATGACGCTGGAGATCAAGAAGAGGAAGAGAGTGAGGGCAGAGCCAAGGATCAAATGATGGATGTTGAAAAAGGAAGACTGCAAGGTTGAGTTTAGGGAGGAGGTGAGACAGGCACTGGGTGGCAGTGAAGAGTTACCAGACAGCTTGGAAACTACAGCAGATGTACTAAGGGTGACAGCAAGAAGGGTGCTTGGCGTGACATCTGGAAAGAGGAAGGAGGAAAAGGAAACCTGGTGGTGGAATGAGGAAATACAGGAGAATATACAGAGGAAGAGGATGGCAAAGAAGAAGTGGGACAATCAGAGAGATGCAGAAAGTAGACAAGAGTACAAGGAGATAAGACGCAAGGTGAAGAGAGAGGTGGCGAAGGCTAAAGAAAAGGTGTATGATGAGTTGTATGAGAGGTTGGACACTAAGGAGGGAGAAAAGGACCTGTACTGATTGGCTAGACAGAAGGACCAAGCTGGGAAAGATGTGCAGCAGGTTAGGGTGATAAAGGGTAAAGATGGAAATGTACTCTGAAGCAAGGAGAGTGTGTTGAGTAGATGGAAAGAGTACTTTGACAGGCTGATGAATGAAGAGAATGAGAGAGAGAGAAGAGGTTGGATGATGTGGAGATAGTGAATCAGGAAGTGCAACGGATTAGCAAGGAGGAAGGACAGCGGACGAAAGAGGATGAAAAATGGAAAGGCCGTTGGTCCAGATGACATACCTATGGAAGCATGGAGGTGTTTAGGAGAGATGGAAGTGGAGTTTTTAACCAGATTGTTTAATGGAATCTTGGAAAGTGAGAGGATGCCTGAGGAGTGGAGAAGAAGTGTACTGGTGATGATATTTAAGAATAAGGGGGATGTGCAGGACTGCAGTAACTACATGGGAATAAAATTGATGAGCCACAGCATGAAGTTATGGGAAAGAGAAGTGGAAGCAAGGTTAAGAACTGAAGTGATGATTAGTGAGCAGCAGTATGGTTTAATGCCAAAAAAGAGCACCAGAGATGCAATGTTTGCTCTGAGGATGTTGATGGAGAAGTTTAGCGAAGGCCAGAAGGAGTTGCATTGCGTCTTTGTGGATCTGGAGAAAGCATACAACAGGGTACCTTGAGAGGAGCTGTAGTATTGTATGAGGAAGTCGGGAGTGGCAGAGAAGTACGCAAGAGTTGTACAGGATATGTATGAGGGAAGTGTGACAGTGGTGAGGTCTGCAGTAGGAGAAATGGATGCATTCAAAGTAGAGGTGGGATTACATCAGGGATCAGCTCTGAGCCCTTTCTTATTTGCAATGGTGATGGACAGGTTGACAGACGAGATTAGACAGGAGTCCCCATGGACTATGATGTTTGCTGATGACATTGTGATCTGAAGCTATAGTAGGGAGCAGGCTGAGGAGACCCTGGAGAGGTGGAGATATGCTCTAGAGAGGAGAGGAATGGAGGTCAATAGGAACAAGACAGAATACATATGTGTAAATGAGAGGGAGATCAGTGGAATTATGAGGATGCAGGGTACAGTTGGCAAAGGTGGATGAGTTTAAATACTTGGGATCAACAGTACAGAGTAATAGGGATTGTGGAAGAGAGGTGAAAAAGAGAGTGCAGGGTGGAAAAGAGTGTCAGGAGTAATTTGTGACAGACAATGCGGACAGATGAACCGCTGTGGCAACCCCTAACGGAAGCAGCCGAAAGAAGAAGATATTACAATGAATAGAAGACGTGTAGTAAACCACAACCAATAAAATGAAAGCAGTCTTAATACAGCTCTTGTGAATTATTTTGTAAAGCAGTCTACCTGCTTGAATATACACTCATTATCTAAATAGTTCAATTTAATTGAGGGACATGGTGCCAGAATAAAAACCATAGCAGGGACACGATTCGGGTTCAAGTCTGTCACAGGGCACACTCACACAAACAATTGCATTCATGAACATTGGCTATTTAGGAGCTGCATGTTCCCTTACTTGCATGTCTTTGGGATTTAGAAGGAAAATAGGAGGAGAAGAAAGGGGAGAATATTCAAATTCCACTTAGACAATAACCAGAACCCTGGAACTGTGAGTCAGTAATTGAATACTTGTGTAAAAAAAAAAAAAACAAAAAAACAAAAAACAAAACCAACACTTTACAAAAATTAGTTTCTATGGAATAATTAACATTACCAGAATTACACTAAAGCAGAGCATTTACCCATTTATCAATTTTTCTAAACCATTTTTTTCTGCTGAAGGTCATCAGCAAATTACAGCCCTAGGCAGAAAACCATGTGTGGTATGCAGTATGTCAGTTGAAACAAAACAGCAGTAGAAATTTGTCAGCCTGGAGAAATTTCTGTATATGATTTTTCTTGGGATTTAGACATTAGGAAACCACCTTTGTTACTTGTCACAAAGGTGATGCATCCTGTCACCTTCTGACGTAACCCAAGGAATGGTGGTACAATTGTGGAGATGAAAAAAGACAATGTAGAATAAACACACTCTCTTCCCTCCAGGTCAAATGACAGATGTGGCACAGTGTGGACAGAGTGAGCTGCATGTAGATAGCTCCCTCGTATTGCTTCCACAGACACAACAGACAATGTATGCAAATACAAGAATGAACAGTGGGCTTTCATATGGAATATAGAAGGACTGATGGAATAGGTTACAATCGTTCTTGGAACCGGTTTTTGGGTTTGTGGGGGATTTGGATGATTCAAATACATCTATATTGAAATTCTGGTGCATGTATTGAATCAAAAACAGATACATACACAAGCAAAGAAAGCCGACTGTTAATTCTTGTTTTTGCATAGACTGTTGGATATAAAGTGCCTGTGCATCGCAGTTTTCACATATCTCACAATATAAAGTACATTGCCAGCATCAATTTGATGTGTGCTATGCTCTTTATCATGTTGCTTACACAGATGGCTCTGTCCAATGTGTCCTCTTATATGTAGTCCTTTCCCCAACATCAACTTGGTCTAGATATGTATTTCTTTTTCCAAGTTGTGTGAAAATCGTATTTTTCAGTATATATATCTGCTGTACATGATATAGCACTTATGTTAATCATAACCAATTCTTACAGCTTTCTGCTGCATTGATCATGTAGGATAGTAACACCATTGGTAGAAGGTAGGACATTTTAACATAGAAATATTGGGCGCCCATTATAGTGCTGACGGTTAGACGTCTAGAAGTACTACGTAACCAAGTTCTTTTTTTAATAACCTAAGGGGATTATTATTGGTTGTGTGTTATTGTAGTTAAGACTGTAGACTTCAAACCCTGAAGTTGTGGATTCAAGTCCTGCTACTGAAACTGTACGACCATGAGGGAATAATTTCACCTGCATGTGTTCCAATTGGAAAAACAAAATAAATGTAACCAATTGTGTCTTAATTGTAAATCACTTTGAATAAAAGGCATCAGTCAAATAATAAGTACTAATAATATTACTGGGTCACTGGAGGTACTTACTTTTAAACATGCTATACACAAATGGTCATGAGGAAAACATTCCTGCTGTAGATAATGTTTTGCTTTTCCTAGTAACATGGCTTTTGTTGATAGTCATTGCAAAACGCAGGTTTACAGAAAAGTGTATTCTTTTGAATTGAAACAGAAATTAGTAGAAATTGTGTAAAATTTGTGTATTATCATCAGTTTTGGAATGTTTATGATTTTCATTGGTTTAACTTAAGCATATTTATTTTTGTGTTTTAATCAATTGTTTGTAGTTCACCTTTAAAGTCTGCAGATGTAAATACATAAGCAAAGCAGTAATTGAAGTGAATATACACAAGTGCCAGTACCCTATGTGTTATACTGATGCATTAAGAGTAAGGGGTACGGAAAAGTTTCCTATTCGAGATTGAACTGCCACTATTGAAGACAGTCAGTTTTCCTTTACAGTTTTCAACACTGTGATCAAACAGACTGGGGTGGCAAATGAGGGGGAAGGATTGTTCACTGGTAATGTTTTAGGTGCCATGAAGAACAGGGATGGGAAGCAGGTCAGTTTTCTGAGTAGCATTCAAGATTAGAGCTGGTACATCTAAGAGTGATGGTAGTTTTTATAAAAAAAACAAAACCCACAACACAGCACTTGTTAACCACCGAGTTTTGTCAAACTTTCTCTTTCCGTTTTACAATGTGATTACGTCTCATTTTTCCAGTCTAGGACACTGCTACATATACAGTCATACTGGTTATTGGTGCTATTTACGTGGCCCATTACTCACCTCTACTGCGTCCTTAGTTTGCATAAGGCCCATTATCAGCTCAGCCAGGAGCAAGCAAGTTAGTATGATATAAATAAATACCAACAAATAAATTTGACAACTAAAACAAAAACTTGTTGGCTAATTTTCTTTTTTCTGTGTCATCAAATTTTACTCAAATCCTTCCTTAAAGGCAACAGCACTACCTACTGCGCGCCACTGTGCCGCTGACCTCCGTTTTTTCCCCCCAAATTTTATCAATTGAAATGTAATGAACCGCCTAAAATGGTGAAAAGTTAAGCAGTAAACTGCCGTAGGTTTAAATTTAAAGTTTATGTTAGCAAAACTGGAAAAGTATCAGAATATTATCAGGAAACTATTAAGTTACAACCTACAAATGTTCTAAAGCAATTAAAGTAAATTAAGCCTTGCAAGCTGAAGCAAACAATTTGCACAAGTGTTCCAACATCTGTTGATTACTTAAAAGCCCTCTGCTTAAAGGAACATTTAAACATATTGTGTTAATTTATCCTCTGTAGTACTACTTGGACACAATTTCAGTGATTATGGCAAGAAAACGGCAAGTTATCAATGAAATAACAGAGCATTATTACTCTAAGAAGTGTAGTCCTTACATTTAGAGAAATTGCATAGAAATATCAAAGTGTCAGCGAGTACAGTTTCCTACACAACCTCTTATACAGGTAAATCCTGTTATAGTGAATATCAAAGTAACAAAATTTTCAGAATAGCGAATACTATTTATGGGTCTGGACAAATGTTTATACAACATCATGTTATATGAATCTTGTTTTAAAGTGTAAATTTCAGAATAATGAGTTTTTTTTTAATCAAAAATGGACACCGAAGATAATGTGATGCAACAAATACTTAATGCCAATCCTACACTTTCTGCACTGAGTCTTGGGAAATCTGCAACATGTTGTCTCAAAGACAGATACAGTGTGTTGTGAAATTTACGGTCTCGGGCAGTCTCTGCAAGTGTGCAGACATATCATCATACATGTAGCCAAAATTCTGAGTCAGTGCCCCACTGAGCGTCTGTGTGCTTAATTGTGTTGTGTGCCGATACCATACTGTTTTGAGTTTCATAGCGGTTCCCAAAGTTTTTTTTTTTTGTCCATCTCAAACAAAAAGAAAAGAAGTGAGAAACAACAATCCTGGAAAAGCGGATTCTAAAAAGAGGAGAAATAATGTGGTGAAAGCATTTTGGAATCGCGCCTTCATCTAACATCTCGTTTTCATTCTGCATTTTCTTACCTGTATTTTGATAAAAAAAAAAAAAAAAGCTAGAGTCTCGTATGCATTCTGTATTTTCATACATGTATTTCTATAAAAAAAAAAGTTACATCCAATTTTCAAATAAAATATTATTTGCAACTTAAGCAGCACTTTTTTTTTATTAATATATACACAGGTACTGTCAAGCTTGGGTCACAGAGTTGCATGAGAGACAGGAAAAGGGGTCCAGGTTTTCAAGGAAAATACAGGTACAGAATAGGAGTGGTTAGGAGCTGTGGCACAGGCGATCGTCCTCCTTTAGCTCCCATGATCAGATTAGAAGAACATCAGCAGCTCGGAATCACCGCTGTGGCAGACATGGTCTCCAGAAGACAGATTAGGAGAGCGTGAGGAAGAGCGGATCAAAGCCCGGTGTTAAAAATAAATGTTAAACACTGGGCGATAAGCTTAGTATGCGGGAACAATGATCCTGCAGAGGACAACTAATTTCTTTTCCCCCTGTTTTTACCATTTATCAGATGCAGCTGAGCAGCTATGGAGCTGTCCTTGCACCACTGCCATAAGACATGGCAATTTGCTGATGGCCCTGGTCACAATACTATACATATTTACCCCATATTCTTTATAAGAAAATATTTTTATGGTCCCGTGAGTTTCGTTATAACGGGAATCCACCTATACGAAGAGATCTGGTAGACCCAAAGTCACAAACCAATCAGAAGATAAGTTTCTGAGGGTCACCTGCTTGTGTGATAGGCAGCTCACAGCACATCAGCTTCAGGAACAGGTTAGCAATGGTTGAAGAAAGCAAGTCTCAGTTTCTACTGTGTAGAGGAGACTTTATAGGTTTCACAAGGCAAGAGCCAATAAGAAAGCCATTGCTTAAAGGACAAACTAGGGCCTTGAAATACCGGGTATGGACTGCTTCAGACTGGACAAAGTCTCCTCTTCACAGTAGAAAATGAAATTTGCCTTTTATGACCATTGTTAAACTGTGTTTGAAGCTGGATATACACACACACGCACACAGGGGTAAAATGTAATAAAGTAAATGGATCAAGTTACCTTGTTACATTTCAGCAGTGTTCCGATAAAAAGATCAAAGAATTTAATCTGAAATTTTGATTTTGCCATGACAATAATAAATTGCCACCACTTTCAACAAAATGTTTAGAAGTATGCAGCCAAATTAGGTAGGTGAGTACATTTGTTCACATTTAGTTAAAGCTAAGGTGATTTCCGTTTGAATTTTTCAGGTTCTCTGTTTTTCATGACCTTTTCATGGAAACTTTGCCTCTCTTCCACAGTTTTAAGACATTTTATTCAAAAGGACTGGCATCTCAACTTCGACAGAGGGATGCACGAGACTGTTTGGGGTGTACGTTGTGACGAACTAGCACTCATTCATCTTGCTTTACAACCACTACTAGTGGGTTGAAGTTTAGTTTATATTGATTATTATCTGAATAAGCAGGTTAAGAAAACAAAACCGATGAATATAAAAATTTTATTAGAGTTAAATTTCCTAATGTATTAAAAATGAAAGTACTGAATCAGCAAGATTATTTTAAGTGTCTCACAATCACAGATCTGGATATCAAACTTTCTTGTAAACTGCAGTACCAAGTTGGGGGTAAATGCTAGCAAGTGACATTTTGCATTTTTCAAAAAAAAAAAAAAACACCAGTGCAACTAAATTTGCAACAAACTTGTAATGAATGTATTCCTAAGCAATGAGCTCTTATAATGCAGTACCTTAGCACCTTCTGCAATGGCATCCACAGACCATCCATATTTTGGGACAAACTCTAAGGCAGCTGTAAGAATCTTATGTTGTAGCTGTTCTTCAGTTTCATAGTCTTCCTCCTGTTCACCACTTTGATGTGCATAGCTACAATTAGACATTTTATAACTTTGTTGAAAATCAGTCAACAGAATAATAAATTGAAAAGCAAATGTTAAAAAATAGAAAATTCAGTAGACAAAAATACTACTGTTTCATGTTCAATAAAACAACATAACCTGTCAAGTTTATTATGGAAAAATAAATACAAAACACTAACAGTTTTACATGAATTTTGTCCGTGAACAATAAATGGCTTACATTATATTTCAAGTGAGGTTTCAGTTATTAAACTGCCAAAAATGTGACTGGAGATAAAGAAAACAAATACAACCGTTTGTAATATAATAAAGGAGCCCCATAAAATCAGATTTCACTTAACAGACTGAAAACTTAGCAACATACCTTGTATTTTTAAATTCTGTTTCTGGTTCAGGAGCAGAGGCTTGGTAATGCTTATGATATGAAGAAGAGTAGTGAGGTGGAGTTTCTTCTTGCTTTGATTCATCAGAAAGTCTTAACACTGCGGCAACTCTAAAGGACCTTTCCACTTTACTGATTTGATTTCTGTGTGCTGAAGAAGGAACAACAATTGCTTATACATACTGTACAATTAAAACTATTTAGTAAAGTCTGGAATTAGTATATCATTTATGAATATAATGCTAATGGATTCTATTGTAGACAATTTCAACATAAGCTACTCGTGATGATAAAAAAAAGATATGGAATAGCCGTTTTAAAACAATTACCAATACTGGAATGCAAAATTCAGAAAACACCACCTTTAGAATACACCCAATATTACATTACCAGAAAGAAAGAAAGACTACTTTCTCAACAACAAGCTTAAAATAAACAAGTATATTGAGTAACAAATAATATTCAAAGAACAAGTGCAAGTTAAAGAAATTAAAAAATTAATTATTTTTGGACTTGCTTTCTGTGATTTCTGGGTTGGCTGCAGCTGGCATAATGTAATTTGAATTTAGGAAATTGACAGACATACCCATGAATGTAATAGGCAGTGAGGAACCATAACAGTGAGAGGTAGTTATAACAGTGGGCTTAGTACTTTTCATTTCCCAGCCACAAAACATTGTGTGAAAGGGCAGTGCAGGTCTTTCAATAGTAAGTAAATAAATAATCCTTGGTAAAAACACTGTCTTTGTGGTGGTTAAAATTTAAATAATCAGTTAAAACACAGTCAGGATCCACACGTAAAGCAATCACAAGCCACTGTGCATCTCTCTCTAAAATGACTCCTTGCTCACCCTCTATAGCCTGCTCAGTAAGGGGAGATGTGCTCAGTCAGGTGCAGTCAATCTTCACATCCAACTCTTGCTTCCACCACCATCCCCTGTCCTTCCGAGGACTGCAAGCCCTGTACTTTTCTCCTGCCACTATCTCCTCAGCGGGAGCCCACCTAGCGTGGTTGGTCGCTCTTCCTTCTCAAACACTCAGGAGAAACGACCCTGCTCCATGCCCACTGTCAGCTTGTTTTTCTCAGGGCCACTTCACAACTGGCTGCTTCCTTATCACAGCACTGGCTCACCAACGATCCTGACACTTCTTAACTTACTTTCTTTCTTTTCTTTCTCAATTTACCTCTGGCTCATTTCTCTTTTGATCTCCTCTCTATCGTGCTCAGGCCCCTTTTAAAAAAACTGGCTGAACAGTGCGCATCTGCATGTGAATGCAGGTCCAGCTAGACACTCCATCAACACCCCAGGGCCGCTTGATCATGCTACTTTGTGTACCTGTGCCTAGCCTGGAGCCCAAGTGCACGGTTTTAATTTTAAAACTGTGCATTGCTATGGACCCCAAATACATTTTACCACACTTCCTTCCTTTACATATTTCACTGTATCATATCTGTAGTGCTGAAAACATTTTTCCAATGCACATTGATTCCAATTACCAAAAAATAAAATTAAATTTTTTTTTTAAATGTTATTGTCTGAGTCACAGTTTAAGTGCCAGTAGCAAGAACTTGGTTAACTTTATACAGTACAATTAAAAGTAGTAAAGCATACCATTTATTACACTAAAGAAAAAAAAAAACATTTCTTGTGTGTACAAGATCTTTTTTGTGTGCATGTTTTCAATGTCACCATAACTCTTTCAGCAAAACAATCCTCTACAGCTTAGAATTTGTTTCAAATAACATTCAGAAACAAAGTACGGATGTCAAGTTGCAAGCATACAAACGATGTCTTTATGTGAAAAACCCAGCTTAAAAATATGCATTCATGAATTCCATGTAAACTTTTCAATAGACTACATAATTAAACAACCCAGAAACACTATTACATGCGTACACAAAAAGTTCTTGCGAGAATTATTTTTTTTTTTGGTCTTGTATCCCTTCAGGGGCTCCGTACATAATAGGCATGTTTGTAGCTTTCCAGTACATGATATGAAGATAAGGTTAAAGGCCTTAAACTACCTATTTCTGTAATTATTCTGTCATTACATAGCTGCATAACATGATTAAAGCCTAATAAATTCTTCTAAGGAGGATCAGTACTATTAATTAACTTTATTATGGTAAAATGCTGTTTTCCACTTTAGATTGAGTGATTAACCTTAAATCTTTAAACATTAGTCTCTCCTCCTCACATATTTGTGAACAGCTTGGAATATACCATCAAGCACAAAAGTAGCAGAATCAGACACAGCATGTTTCAGAGACACTGTGATATTACGATTGTCCTGACTGGTTGCCTACCACTTCCTTAGACTCTTGTCAGAATTTTAAAAACAGCCCTCGTCAAACTTAAGTTAGACATGTTTCAAGAAGATTTCAGATTATATTACATATAAAGTGTTGACTATTAGACATTCTTCACTAAATATAGTCAATTTTCCTAATGGTTTTATGATTGCTACAGTGAAAAACCTAAAAAAGAAAACAAATCTGCACCAGACAGTCATTAAATATTTTAGACTATTTTCAACCTTCTTTTCTAAGATGGGTCTTTATCAGCTTGACAGCTATCTTGTTTCTAATAATACAGCTGAAAAAAAATTCAGTCTGCCTTTTGTCCTAATCATACTAATAGAGATTTAGTTGTTATAAGTGACAAACGACTTGGTGATGATATAGGCAATATCTCTAATCTTGCATTATGTGATCTTAAAACAACATTTTATACTGTAGATTATACTGTTTTAACACACAGTACTCCTGAAGATTGGGTTGGCTTATTTTAAGGATAGTTTTAAAGTGATATTTGACAAATAGACAGTATTATGTTGTCTTTGACAATGAATTATTAAAGAAATTACATCTCACTTGTGGGGTGCCACAGGGTTCTATTTAAAACCCTCTACAGTACGTGTTAGCACTTTGTGATGAAATGACAAAGAATGGAATTAATTTTCTCGGTTACATTGATGACACACAGTTGTGTACATCTGTCTCACCTGAAGATCAGGATTCTGTAAGTAAGATAATTAGGTGCATGTTACATATCACTCAATGAATGCTTTAATTTTTTTCAATTAAACTAGGGGGCACGTCAGCAACTTCGCATCTCTGTTGCTCGCGTATGTGGATTTCACTTTCACCAAACAACGAAACTTAATTCTCGCGAATAGGCCTCTTCATTGGGAAGAAACACTACTTTTTTCCCTGATGGCAACACGAATTAGATAATCTACAAGTCTCCAACCTAAAGTTTAAATCCGAACAATAAAGTCGATCTCTTGTCATTGTTCTGTTATTTCACCAAATAATTTCCTTTTGTTTGCGCTAATACGATCTTTACTATCCTTTTTTTGAGACTTTCAAATTTTCGTACCTCCATTATCTCTATCCTGCTCTGCATGTGTACCACGCCAATGTTTTTGAATTCTTTACAACATTCTACTTTGTCATCTACTCTGTCTTTTATTTCTGGTTCCGGGCTTTGTTAAATCTCTTGGCGCGGGACGTGAAAGTGTCACTCTCAGAAAATCACGTCTTGACTCCTTCCAAGATTTTTTTTTTTTTAAATAATAGAGAGAGATACAAAATTAAATCTGGATAAGACAGTGACACAAACTGTGCGGAGCAAAAGCCAAAGAGATAATTTTATTGAAAAAACCGGGTTCCTTTGCCACTTATATTAAACCACAGGTGAGAAACCTTTGAGATGTGTTAGATTCTGATCTTTGCTTTGTCCTCCATATAAATTAGGTTATGAAGGATTCCTTTTACCATTTAAAAAAATAAAGCCAAAGTTATCGGTCTATCCATCCATCCATCTACTTTAGCAGATTTTACTCACTATTTTGAGTATGGGTTTCTTAGATGCACTAAAAACATCCTAAATGACTACGATTCTGAAACTTAGAATCATCACTACTACTGGTCAGTATGGTCAAGCAATATATAATAGGTTCAGGGTGAAAATCTGACATCTAGGCACAAACCATGTTTTTCTCATTAATGTAAATAAAAACAAATCGTCAATATAAAAAAATTGTTAAAAGGACTAAACAAAAATGATGAAATAAAATGAAAACTAGTTTCTGTAATTTTCATTTTTATGACACTTCTTTCTATGGATGATGTACATATAAGCAAACATGCAGAACTGCCCATGCACTTGTAATGTTAGCTTTACAAAAATGTTAATTTTTTTGTGTGTGTGTGACACGCTATCTGCTTTTAAATTAACACACAAATGTTTCAGCTGTCAATAGATAGCTGATGCCCATTTGCATTATCATTTGGAAAAATGCAAAAATAAAAATGTACATGTTAACTATTAACATGTTAGTTATTTCTCAACAATTTTGCCTGCTTGCTGCAGATGTAATTTCAGTGACAGATTAAGTAGACATATAGACCCCATGATATGATGTTGACTGTACCAGAGTCATATGTATACATTTAGTTTTCATCAGGCTATTTAATACTGTTTTAATATAAACAGCTCGTTATAAAGAGCGAGTTCTTATCACAAAGTAGGGCTCAGGTTTGACTGCTATCCTGGTCAGGATCTGTACGAGAGTTTGCATGTTCTCTCCATCTGTATGTAGATTCAATGTGCACAACTGCACATTACCTGTTTTACACATGGAAACTGGAGGTGTCATTGAGCACTCAATTCGTGAAATATGTCTGTTCCTACATGTGTTGTGGAGTAAATTACTTCTGTGCAGTTTAGGGTCACAGGGAGCTACCCAAATGGTATGGATGCCAGCCCTTTGTTGTGTTAAATCACACATGCATAACCAACGCAGAAAAAAAAAAAGATTCACTGCAAGGACTGAATGATTTGAGGTAATACTATAACAAATGAACAGTATGTGATGTAAATATTGTAGGACTGCCCCATATACAAGGCAAAACTTTCACCTATATTACTGTTATTAACACAGTTCAAGTAGTGACTTCAAAGTATTTTAAAAATAAACAAAATAAGAATTCCCAAAGAAAAAAATCACTTTCAAGGTTTGAAAAGGTCGATGACATATCAACATAACAATACCGAAAATAAATACAACATAAGGGTATATGTGTGCAGTTATCTTACTGCTTATTAAAGAAATCACAAAACATTAAAAAGTGTTTTTGAAATTAAATAATTTTTCTTAAATGTATCACAGGTTAAACTAACAAGTAACAGGGAATGCTAGTCATTTGCATCTTGTATTTTTCAAATACGCTGAAAGCCTGAACTGTCACATTTTATTTTATAAATGTTTTATATTGTATGTTTCATGTATTAATGTATCAAGTTGACCTGTATGCAAAATGAATGATACACAATTTGACTATAAATTTAGCTATAAAGAAAACTGTACTATCAGACTTGCAGAACAGTGTCCCATGTTAACATTTTTTGGATAGCAAAACAAAACCAATATAAAGGGTAAATCAAGAAGTAAAGGCATTTGAAAATTAAACGGTAACTGTGGCAGATAGGTGATACAACATAATAAATTTGCAGTGGCTAATGTGTAGTTTAAACATTCACAGTGGTCTGGCACTAGTCTAATTAAATCCAGAACATTAGTGAACTTTAATGCTCTGCTGCAGAATTGCACTACTGTTGAAGAACAGCGAGATTTTTTTGGGCAGAGGGAGAGAAAACTGCTACAATTCACCAAAGGATGTTGGCTCAGTACTGAAGTGAAAATAGCATGGCTCAATGAAAAGATTATGAATGGGTAAAAAGGTTTAATGCAAGAAGAACAAGTATAACCAGCAAAGCTCAATCTGGTCAACCATCAATATCGTGCACTCAAGCCCATATCGACATGGTGAATGCCTTCATCAGAGAAGGTTGATTGATTACGTTGTCTACTGTTGCTGCACACTTGAGTATCAGCAGTGGATCTGCACGTCATAGTAAACAATGACCCATGGGTACCGAAAACTTTGTGCAAGACGTATACTGAAACAGCTTACTGATCTGCACAAGCCAACGTCTTTGGTGAATTTCAGCTGGTTTCACTACCTTTCTCCAACAAAATCACACTATGGCATGTTGTTTAACAGTGCCCACATCGGAGGGTCACTAGACTAATGGCAGAATGCTGCACTGGACATGTTTAAGCTACTCATAAGTTATTGCAAACATGCTGTATTAAGTCAGCTTCTAACCACTGCGTTTACAACACAATTTTTAAATTGTCTTTACTTTTAGATTTACCCTTGTGAAATGTGACAAAAACGAGAAATTCTAAAAACTAACACTATATAAGAACTAAAAAGGGAAATAAACTAAATAACTTAAAACTAGCAAATACTGAAAAACTAAAACTACATTTAAAAAAAAAACAAAGAATTAAAAATTAAATAGAAACTACTTGTAAAGCACTTCTATCTGCTTGCTTATTTGCATGAAGTTTGCTATTGAAATAAAATGTATTACTTTTAAGTCATATAAGCAAAATATTAATTTTATTGAGTACAGAGTATTCTTCTACAAACAAATAAAGGAAAGGTAGAACACAACCTATTCAAAGCATCAAACTCACTTTTGATACTTGATGGGTTTATGGCAGCAGACAAATTATTAAGTCCAAGTACTGGGACTTCTTTTTGCATTTTTCTTTCTTTAAATCATTTTGCATCTCGTACAGGTGTGAGAACCTATGCGTCTAATGTAATGAAGCCCCCAATGCATTTTGTTAGCATTGTTATTTGTAATAATGACTGAGAAAATCTTTACTTGCGATTGTATGGAGAACAGAAAAAGTTCTTGACACAGCAGGTTTCAATGGGGATCAACATTAAACAAAACGCAAACAATATTGAAGCATTAAAAAGGCAGGTGTTTAGTCAAAAGCTTAATTTAGTAACAAGCTCTTCATCCCTTCACAAGATGATTTTTCCCCAAAGTGGTTTATTTAAAAATATGTTAAACAAAATGCATGTGTTTGGGATATTAAGAGCATGCAACTAGATATCACACATTTATATATATAAAAAAATAAATAAATAAATAATAAAAAAAAAAAATCACACTACATGAATAAATTCAGGTTTTTAAAATTTTTGGCTGGTGTATTCCTTTCATGTTACGAAGAGGAACACATTTTAAATGAAATATACAATTTTAAAGCATTACCACATTCAAGTTAGGTATTCTGACAAGATTACATACTATTCTAGGACAATATATCTAATCCCAGCTTTCAGGAGAGATTTGAAGTCTTACTTATAGGAAACTGTGCTTACATCAATCTGTGAATTCTAAGAGACAATAGGAATGCAAGGAAGAACAGCTGACGTTGGGTTTCATATCTTTGTTCCAGTCCCAGTCCCAACTGGCCAAAGTTTTTCTCTGTTGCAACATATTTTGGTAAGCAAAAACAAAGAATGGTAATGCTCTCAAAATCTCAGCATTTCCTTCCCCTTGATGGGTAACTACTATTGAATTTTTATCAGTATTTTAGAACTAAAATGTTAACTGAAGGGAGTTTGGCAGTACAAGGCAATAGGCTACATGAAGCATTTGAAAACATATATTTATGTAGCCGCAAGACTTTTAATCACACGTCTGCATATTTTTCATCAATAATTTAAATACAAGATATTCAGATGTCAATTTTTGGTTACGAGTCCTATTAAAATATAAAGGTTCATTGAGCAAAAAGGTCAGATTAAATACTAATCTCTGTGTGTTGGATGTTGTAACTGTATATCCCCTGTCTTTCTATGAAGAATTCTTACAAACTCAAAATTGACTCCTTAATAAAAAAACCAAAAAAAAAAAAACCACTAAGTATGACAGTGAGTCAAGTGATTTTGTGATTAATTGTAAACAGACTGACATTTTGTCTCAGGGATATGATTTAAAATTTATTTTTATTAAATAAAAGGAAACACAATTTCAAAATACCATGTATGAAGAACACCAATACTTTCACCATGTGTTCCTAAGCAAACTACACTTCCATTAACTACCTAATACATCACAAAAGAAACTGAATTACTGAATAGCTAGTATGTCTGGTCCATGAAAGAAATAATGATTAAACTAATTAGGTAAGAATTGATATTAATCTTGCTTATTAAGAATGCAAAATATAGAACATATTGCATAACAAATGTTTAAACCCACAGGACTTTCCATATTTCATCTAAAAACCTTTGTGGTGCTATTCTGGAGGAACAGAAATATATATTTGATGAAGGGAAATATCCCAAGTCGTTAAAAAATTGCAATTTCAGTAACTAACCATGAAAACCCCTAAATTATTCAAGCCATGAATAAACATTTTATTAGGTGCACTTTTGTTTTATGCAAATCATGGATCTGTAAAAAAAGTAAAGAAAACAGAAAATGACAAAATATGCAAAAGAAAAGGTAGCTAAATAGGCATACAATTGTACAATACAACAGCTGTTTTTAAAACAGAAAAAAGGAAGAAAATGCAGTGATGGCAGAGGATTTTTTTAATCTCATACTTAGATGCAGAACATAGATAAAATAAGATTGAGTTTTTGAAGTGAACATAAGATTCTTGACCAATAAATAAGGTAGAGAGGCAGATCTTCAGTTCTAAAAGTTAAATCTCATGTGACTTGTGTGTTTCCTGTTTATGATGTATCTATTTCACAATATCTCAGCAAAAAATGCATGCGTTTTTCAAGTTTTGAGCATAGGACTTGGTAACTAAAATGTTGATTGTGCAACACAAATAAAAGATTTTTTCACCATGTTTTTTCCCCCACATTGTTTGCTGTTGTACATTTGTTGTCATTAGGTTTTATTATATCATACAATGTATCGCCACTCTGCTTGAAAACATGAGATAAAAAAAATTCCAAGGCATCGCTACAAACTACATGGGATAAATCGGTCTATCCATATATCTATCCATTCATTCATCCCATCAAAAATTGGCACAATGCAGGAACAACCTCTGGATGGGACTCCTGACACAGCAAAATTTTATACATATTAAAAAAAAAAAACACACTAAGCATTCTCCAATTGTGAAAAAAATGTCAATGATGGGCACCCTAATAAATGCATAATACCCACACGTGATCAGCTTTGGGATGGTTGCACATGTGAGCGCTATACGACGATTTGGGGTGTCGACACATCTCGAGAAATATAATGTGCCACATGTCAAAAAGAATAAGCTTCCAGTTAAGATAATATTGGCAAAAACGTCGATCGTATGATTGGAAACCACGGCTTTCCACTTCCCCTTATTTCAACGTTTCTTTATGCTCACATTCGTTCAATGCTGACCATTGTTTTATATCATTACCCCAATAACAAATGGTATTTTACCTGACAAACCCAAAAGAACAGACCCATACCATAAAAAGGACAGAACATGCAATATGAATAATCTGAAACCTGCATGTAATGGCGCTATTATTTAATACTTCGTTAACATTTGATCTTAAATAAGTCAAAAGGATTTTTCAGGATCGTTACAATTGAATGGCACATCACAATATACACTTTTTAACCCAAACTTACAATGCAGTAATATTATTAAACATGAAAACATCTACAAACCGGTTGGACTGCAGTTAGAACTGAACTTTCATAGCAGAATACTTCACGGTTTTAAAACAAGTAGTTCATAAAATAAACATTATGTATACATGTGAACACAAGGCAGAATAAAATATATTTACGTGCTAGTTTAAAAAGCTCTTGACCCTGTCACGGCTTGCAACAAGACGGGACTCTCAACTGTTGATTCCAGAGCTCATTTTTCGAAATAGTTGAACATACCGTTGCAACTTTTTACTTCTCCCTCGCACATAAGCTAGATCGATTTAAAGCAACACATCGTTCGGTTCTCAATCGTTTAACATACTATACCGCCCTTCAGCTCACCTTGCACAGACTTACTATTTTAATCCCTTAAAACGTATTCAGAAAATTAAGGCCTCTCTTTTCCCATTCCCACTACACAACCACTTAACACACAGACACCAACACCAACACCAGTCCTCAGCTTACCACTAACTAAACACCGCAGAGAGCCCCCACTTGCAGCCTTCAGCGTTCTGAAGAGCGCCGCCATTTTTGCGAGTGAACGGCTCCGCCTCCTTTACGTCAGAGTGACGCGTCACACCACCTTGAGCTGCAAAGAAGGAAAACGTCTACTGTTCTGGGTTAACCGCCGTAATACTTCATTATTTTATTGATATTTTTACAACGTATTTGCTATATTTTTTTGGTCGTCGCTAAATAAAACTATTAGAACCGGACCGGCCACAGCAGTCATAGTGTACTACAGGTGAGAAACTATGCGAGGTCCAATATTAAACATCTGTTTTAATGTCTTTCTTTACCTTATTGTTTGTATCATATAGAATTGAAAATTCCGTATTTGGCGAGTACAGTTCCAGTGGTAGTTTGTGTTTGTTGTGTTAAATTAGTTGTAAAGCCCATTGGGACACTAGAGGAAGCTGAATGGAAACGTGACCTGAGTCATGGTCTGTCATTGTTTGGCTAGATGGCATTGAAGTTAGCGAAAACTGCACTTCTCTTCTAAAATTTTACCAAACATTACTTGCAAAAAACGTATACTTTGTTGGAACAGCATGACGTCGGATACTAGTATTTTATGCTAATACTACACGGGGTGACAGCCAAAGGTTGGGAGACGCCAATTAAATTAGTAATGCAGAAGATGTAACATCCTGGGTTTTGGGATTCAATAAACTGATGAAGAGGGCCCAGAAGATAACGAGTAGGTTGATCCAGAGCTTATATGCTTAATAGTATCGCAGAGAGAGCACAAGCCCTGTAGGTTCAAGGTGAAATATTGAGTACCGGTTAGCATTCGGGTGGGATTTTTTGAAAGCGCCTGTAATAGAGAACTTTAATGTTGCAGATGTTTGATTTAAGATGTGTTTAAAATTTTCTTCACGTGCTCGGTATTAATAGTGAGTTACTATTAAGCGCATGACAAAGCAAAATTCGCCAACTGGCTTGCCTTCTTGTTTGTCTTATTATTTGTGAAACACCGTAAGGTATATAATTGAAGAATTGCCATATCCCATATAATATATGCTTTAACAGAAATCCTTTAAACTATTTTTCTATACTTAGGATTATACTAAACCAAACAATAATTATTGTCCGTATATTTATTTTTCTGGAAGGTTTACGCAAGCAGCTTTCGTTTTGATTCTCGTGAAGTGCTTTGAAAATATGAAAAGCTATTGACGAAATATGTACTAATTACTTTTATGAGGAGACTATATAAATATAAAGAATTATTGTTATTAGTTAAGAAACGGATGAGCATAATTTTAACCAAATCCTATTTTTCCAGGTTTTTGCATTGGAATGAGTGACTTGGAAGTGCAGGCTGGTGAGAATGTGGTGCTAATCTGGGGAGCACCGTCTTCACCTGAGGCACTGCAGCGTCTGCAACAACTTTTAGAGGATGCAGTCGGCGCAGATGGGCAAATTGTTGTTGAAAATTTGGAGGGGCTTTCACTTAGTAAGTAATTTTATTATTCAGGGTGGTACATTTAGAAGTGGCATTCATTGAGCACGTATAGTAGAGACTGAAATTACTCTGTCATGTTGCAAAGATAAATAATTAAGTGTTCAATGAAAACATTACCATTTACTCAAACAAAATCTCTAACATATTGCATATGTGATACATATCTTGGAACTGTTTATATTCTGTTTAATTGTAACATAATTCTGCAGACACTAAACAGGTCACTGCCAAACAAATTGAATGTGTGTTGTAGATTCTTGTTTTATCTATGTATATTCTTTCATTTTTTTAACATAAGATTTATTTGTCATTGGTCAAGGGGGAGGTGCAAAAATATAATAATGCCATTCGTTTAAGCATCACTGAGGAGTCTACTGTATTCTGCTACTAGTCAGTGTTCTGAAAATATATACAAGTCCAAAAAATACAGTACCTTGTGATCAGTATTTCTTTATGCAGCTTGCATTGTGCTATATTTCTCATGCACAAGGTAAAGGAGAGTGACAAGTGACAAATCCTGGCATTCTTATACACAACACCTTTATCAGCTCCTGAATCTGTTTATAGAGATAGCATGTTGATTTTTTTTTCCTGAAGTAAACTTAACCACCACAAAAATCAATAGTTAATTTAGCTTTACTCGACTACTTGTGTCTTGGGTTCTTGTTACAATTTAGTTAACACTGGGGACAGAGTTATAATGAAAGAAAGTAAAAAAATTAGGAAGCAGTTAAGATTGTGCAGTCATTGTTCTGTAACTGTGTATCTCATTACAGCATATGCATCCAAGCAGAACTAATTGGGGCTGGTTTGGTCTTTTTCTTTAGTTCATTTTAAAATCAACTTAAATGTAATAATAAAGAGCAAGCATTTTTCTGCAGATCATGCAGGTATTGATTGAACATGCACAGTGAAGAGCAATTTATATAATATTTTTATTATTACTTGTTATTTGACTGACAACTTTGTCCCAGGCATCTTACAACATTTGAGAGATATAATTGGCTAAATTTTTTTGTTTTTCCAATTGAAGCACAGGCAAGTGAAGTGAATTACCCCTGGTTAGATTTTGACATTAGTGGGATTTGAACCCACAGTCTCAGGGTTGGATGTCCAAAGTCTTAACCAATACAACACAGTCTTTCTAATAGTGTAAGTTTTCTTAAACAAATTGCAACTTAATGCCCACCTGCTGTACTTGTACCCACCCACATCTGAGATGAAGAAGTAAACATGACTTGTTAATACTTTCAAGCTTAACCCATAGAAAGTTAATTTAATAAGGAAGCCTCTTATTAAATTTTTGCAATCCCTTATATGACCATTATGGTTGTGTTCAAAGTTTTAATATGGCAATGTATTGTGAATAATGCCTTGGCAATCTGTGAATCGATGCAGCGATTGATTTATCAATTTTTACAAATATTATATATTTTGTATGAAGCATGCGCATATGAGGAAATAATGCTTTAAAATATGAGTGTAAACAATATCGGTCAGGTGGCAAATCTATTTAACAGCTCATGCTTTGAAAGTGCCAGCTCTCTTGTCTTCTTGTAAGTGTTCATTTGAAGTGAACTTGAATGTGTGTTTGTTGGTGCATAATAAAAGCATGCAGAGAGTTCCCAGAAATGAAGCAGCCAGACCATTTTTACTCCATCTGTCTATACTTTACCCGTAGTTTGACCACTTCTTTGACATGTCATGTTGGTGTATCCATTTTATGTGCGATGAGTGCATTTCTTTGTACATCCCACAGTATGTTAAACTTAGGGTCAAGAGAAGAAACACATTTTCTGAAAGATGGCATGTCACATAGCCTTGTAGATGTGCCAGTTTCGATAAGCAGGTTTACTTGAGCTTCTTTGGTGTTTGAAAGACTTTGCTGTGCAAGCTGCTGCCCTCAATTTGTAAATCTGATTTTAATGTTTCCTACCTTGTCAATCAATCAATCAATCAATCAACATTTATTTATATAGCACATATTCATACAAAAAAATGTAGCTCAAAGTGCTTTACAAAATGAATAGAGAAATAGAAGACACAATAAAAGATAAACATAAGTCAACATTAATTAACATAGAATAAGAGTAAGGTCCGATGGCCAGGGTGGACAGAAAAAACAAAAAAAACTCCAAAGGCTGGAGAAAAAAATAAAATCTGTAGGGGTTCCAGACCAAGAGACCGCCCAGTCCCCTCTGGGCAATCTACCTAACATAAATCAAACAGTCCTCTTTGTATTTAGGGTTTTCATGGAAGGACCTGATGATGATGGTCACGTAGACTTCTGGCTTTCAGTCCATCAATGTTGGTGCATCATGATGCTTTGAGTAGGTGGAGGTGGCGCATGTAACATGCATACTTAAACTTGCATGTGTGTTCTGATTGTTCGCATTTTTTAGCCTTTCTTTTTCTTTGCCATAAATGCAAGGCAGGGTAATTTGTAAGGCTGTTGAGGTTTGTAGGGCTTTTACCCTTAATCTGTACAGCACACAACAGGCCCTGAACACCATGCACTTACTATTGTTGCTTTCAGTGTTACTTTCGAAAAACTCCCTTGCAGTTCTTTGCCATTTTCTTCTGGCCTTGTTGATTGCGGATGCCATCTTGGTCATTGAAATGTTAGGTACTGAATTTCACCACCTACATGGCAGGTGTGGAATTTTATGAAAAATACAGCAATAGATTCTACCATGTTTTTTTACATATAAGAAAACGGAAATTTTTGTAATTTATTGTTTTATTTTAGATAGTCTTTTCAGCTAGTGAAAAGATTCAGGGTTTTTTTTTTTAGTTTTTCATCTTGGGCCTGTTAATTATTTTATTGAAATTTTTGAGAATGTTTTTTCATTAATAGTTTTAGTTCTTAATTTTTGTTTATGGTAATAACTTTGGATGGCACAGTAGTTAGCGCTGCTGCATCACAGCCCAGATCACATTTTTAGCAGCAATATTGAGCCAACATATTTAATGCTTCCCTAGCCCTTGGGGACTATTAAAACACCTTTGCACTGCTGTAATACACTCAAAACTAGTTCAGATTCTTCTTTCCCATTGACTTCAATGCATTTCACTGAATTCTGTAAAGTTCACAAACATTTCAGTGATTTTGCCAACTTGTGATGAAGCAAACCCTGCAGGCTTTGCTCATCATTAGTCTTCATACCAAGAGGCTAGCAGCAAACAGTGCACCTCATAAAAAATCAGCTTAGCCAGTTGAACTAAAGTCGTTATGTATTAAAAATATTTTATTTGTATATGTTTATTTTAAATATAAAGTATCTGTATTACAGTATAATTGCATTATTACTTTTAAGGTATATATCACATGTATCTAATTATATTAAGTATAATATGTGCATATACTTTTCAGACTAAATATAGTGCTTCTGTTGACACAGCTTCATAGGTTAACAGTTGGTAATTTGACTGATGTTTCTTTTCATAAGGATCATTTTAATCAACTAATGCAATAATAATAAATACATTTTATTTATATAGCACCTTTCCCATTCTTACCATGCTTCACAGAAGTTCAAAATAAACAACAGAGAAAAAAACAAAAAAGGTCAAATATACAATTTTAGATACAAAGTAATATCAAAACTCTAAATAAAGATAGAAACAGGAAACACAGCCAAGACAGCCTGAAAGCAAGCCAGACAATAATTACAACAGACAATAAACCAGGATAAAAAAAAATACAAATACTAGAAGAAAGTCCCAAACAAATGACATATTTTTTGATACAAAAAAAAATCATCCTGAGTAACTGGGCAGATGGACGAACTAAAAGAAATGCGTTTTAAGTTGTTTTTTTAAAGAATGAATTGGGTCAGCTAATTTATTATTGTGCAAAAAATAATATAGTAAAACTATCAGTAATCACTTGTTAAAGTCCTAAAATACAATATTAGGGATGGAGAATTTAAGAAACATCACCTTTAGTTGTTTCTGACAAATCAGAGGTCAGTACTTAACAATTTAAGACCAAACAAATTGTGGTATTTCAAAGCATTCAGTTCCTGGAGTGGGTATGCCAAGTACAAAAGCTGAAAACGCCTTGCCTGGAGATACCAAACATCATTTGATCACATATATGTCAGTAGTCTACTGTAGGTTAAGAATTTACTTTGATTTTGATAGGTCTACTGTTATCCAAATCATGCCATGTTACTACTGTTAGCAGCAGCTGAGATCCAAGGTCTTGCTGTACTTCGCAGTATTAGTGTGTGACCCTGACCAGATGGTACAATCCTTTGGGGGACCACAGATTAAAAAAATTGCAAACTCCTGCTACAAACTGTTTACATTTATACAAATGATATTTGCATCAAAATGTTACACTGCAAACTAAGGGAATGTATTTAGAGCAAAGAAGATACAGCTGCTTTGTTTTCTTAGCATCCAAAGTTTCACTTAGACGTTTCTTAGTCATTGTTTTCTTAGCCTCCAAAGTTTCACTTAGACGTTTCTTTGTCCATATATTTTAGTAGTATTTATTTAAAAACGAAGTTTTCTTAATAAATTAGAATTACATTATTAAAATATGGCCTGATTTTTTTAACACTAGTTACCAGAGCCTACGAAAAAACTCGTAGATCCGTCCCACCTTAAATCCCTTCTCACCTCTCCATCCGCATCATTTGTCCTTTAAATGTGTTGATAAGCAGCAAGCAGTCTGCTATCACATCCCCCACTGCCGCACAGTTTTCTCAGCTCAAGTCTGTTTACCTGCGTGTCAGTTGCTTGGAGTTGTATAGAGTGAGAAGTCAAGCAAAATGAAATCTTTTATAAAAACTATATCGTTATTTGGAACACGTGCATTTCATGTGTGTTCTGTGTCTACAGCGATCTATGTAAACCCATCATTAAAAAAGAAATGTTTTTCATGTTTTAGTAATAATTGACCAAATGTAGACATGAAGTTTATAATGTGTGAAGCCTGAAGTCCAAATATCAAAGAAACACTTTCACAAAAGGTACAAATGCAACAGAACAAGTGCGCTTATATTCAAAAATATAACTGCAGAAAAACAACATGCATTAGGGTGTGGCATTGACACGCATTTACTACGACAGCTTCAGTGGCGCAATGGTATCAACAGTTCACTGGTAATCAAAACTTCATGGGTTCAATCCCCAATGAGTCCAATTTGAGAAGTCAGCTGCTTTTGATCTTACTATTTTAGAATAAAAACATGCATTTGATTTCAGTCTGGGTTTCATTTCATTCAGTTTCATTTTCTCAGTCGTGTTCATGATCCTACCCTACCCGAAGCTGTCGTAGTAAATGCATGTCAATGTCACACCCTAATGCGTGTTGTTTCTCTGCAGTTAATATTTTTGAATAAAAGCACACTTGTTCTATTGTATTTGTACCTTTTGTGAAAGTGTTTCTTTGATATTTGGACTTCTGGCTTCACACATTATAAACTTCATGTCTACATTTGGTCAATTATTACTAAAACATGAGAAAGTTTCTTTTTTAACGATGTGTTTACATATATCGCTGTAGACACGGAACACGCATGAAAAGCATGTGTTCCAAATAACAATATAGTATTTATAAAAGGTGTGATTTTTCTTGATTTCTCACTCTGTACAACTCCAAGCAACTGACACGAAGGTAAACAGACTTGAGCTGAGAAAACTGTATGCCGGTGGGGGATGTGATCGCAGACTGCTTGTTGCTTATCAACACATTTAAAGGACAAAAGACGCTGACGGAGAGGTGAGAAGCGATTTAAGGTGGGATGTATCTACGAGTTTTTTCGTAGTTTTAGTGTAAGAACATCAACCTCGACAGGGCTGCTGCAGTAATTTGAAAACTACTAGTTTTTGGCAGTATATTGAGGATTAGTTTATAGAGGCAGACATATTAAGTTATTTGAAAAATGCATCTTTTGAAAAAGGAACAAGTGTTATTATTTTGAATCGAATCCAATCACAAATTGTTAGGTACAAATTAAAAATCAAATTGAATTTACAAGTCACTATTATTTCATTGCTCTAGTACTCTTGTTTTATCGGCTTCTTCAACAGTCACATGGGTGGGGTTCCTTTCAAAGCATGAAGATGCGATAATATATAAAAATAGTTGGGTAGCAGAGTTGTGATCTAGGAATTGGGGTTCTTGATTATCAGAAGTGCCAATACGCATACATGTACTGTCGATACTCATAAGGCAAAAGATGAGAATGTCATCACTGCATATCAGCCCACTTCAGCATCAGTAAAATTAATCATATCACAAATTTATTTTTGGTTGGCAGCATTCTCTAAAGACAACATCATAATTATCATTGGTTTGTAGTACTTTATTTTTCTGCTTTTTCGTATCTCTGTATTGTTTTTAGTTGCACTGTTGTTTAACATTTGGAAAATGCATACTTGAGTATTCTACAGGAAGCACGTTAAAATGTGATAACAGCACGTGAATTTGAACTGACCCCTTCAAAAAGTGATAGTTTTAAGATTTGATAAAAAAAATTAATGTTGCTGTCTTCGCTTTCTTTTTCCATCTCCACAGTTAATACTAGTATATACTGTACTAAGTCTGAAGGTAACAGAACAACCACTTTTCACCATGTGTGTTACTTTTTCAAGACGTAACAAAGACAGCTTCCTGATGTGATAAAACCTTGGTAAAAATGATACATGAACATTTCTACCAGTGTCTCATTTCTACCTGTGTATTGTAGTGTGCACCACAAGTATTATCATTCTTGTAATTCATTTTTGGTGGTAAAGTTAATTGAAATGTTCTACAACACCACAAAAAGGTTTATGCCCTGCAGAATCTGTCTGCTGTTGCTTGTTCTCGAATAGGATTAGACACTGCTTATCATTTTTTCCACAAAAAAGTGTCTTGTGTAATCTATTAAAGTTTTATCATTAAAAAATAAAATTTTAATTTCTAAAAAGAAAATGTATTCATATATCACAACCTTAAATACAGAGAGCAGGGCAAAGTTCCAGATATAGGGACTTGGTTCATTTTGTAGGAACCCCGGATCCTGTGATGAACTATCATCAGTAATGATAGCTATCATGTTTGGGGCACTTGGAAACCTGAATAAAAGTTTAGTTGAAAAAAAAAAAAAAAATCCCCTGTATCTTCCCAGATGCTGAGTTATGTATACTGTAGTTGGCCCCTAAAAAGTTGCAGCTGAAACAGCAAGTCTCTTCTCAAGGGACAAATGTTGTCAATCTCCCATGCCTGTACTAGAATGGGGGAACTTATCCATATAGTATTTACAATATCACACATAAAAAGAAGGCAATGAACATCATTTACAAACCAGACACAAATAAATATCACTAACTTTACATAAATACTGCTTTAAGTTCAAATTCTTTACTTGAAATGTTTTTTTTTTTTGCAGTGGGCTAAACATTTACATTTTGAAAACGATAAAAATCTTCTGACAGCCTCACAATTGCACTTAGAAGCGGAATTCTAAAGTTGTTACAAAGTTAAAGTACAATATTTAACAACTTTGCAGTACTGATTTACTGATGATAATCAGCATTGACAAATCAATCCTAACTTAGACTCGCCTCCCTGAGCCTGCTCTAGAAAGAAAAGGTAAACCACTTTATATACATTTAAAAAAAATTCTCTACTGTACCAGGCATGCAAGAACATGAAGAGTGGAATTATTAAAGTATGCTTTTATTTAACAGACATTCTTTGTAACAATCTCATATTTAACAAACAATAATTTAAGTCTACATTTCCCAGCTGAAATAGTTGTTTTCCTCTGAGGCGCGGTAACAAAAGACTGAAGAATCTAATCCCCCTAAGTCCCTTCTTTATGCACTAGCTGTCTTTTAGTTTTCCTGACCATGTCTTCTGTAGTACTTTTTTATTTTGTATTTTTAGGTGTTCGTGGTTCCAGCTTATGTATAAAGTTATTTTTTAAAAGCTATATTGAATGGCTCATTCTATCCTTTATTTTAACATTTGCTATTTTTGACACAAGGCTTTAAGGTTCAAAAGCTTATTTCTCCCTAAACCTCTGCTCACATTTTCAGTTTCTTAAGTAGCATATGCACATGTGCAAATTGACATCTGTAAGGTAATTTGTAAGAACGTCAGTAAGCACAGTAGTACCAATTTGCCTAAGAAATGGTTTAACCCATTTATCTTCCTAGAAATGATGCTAGACTGCTTCCTAGTTTGCTTTTTATTATTTTTTTTCTGAGATGTTGAATTGCAGTTCTTGAAGTCGACTGTGCTCTCCTTAATTAGAGTTAACATGTACAACCTTGCTATTAGGAGGGATTCATTATAAATTGTGCATCATTATATTGGTATCAGTCGATAGTTACATTAAAAAAAAAAAAGTATTGAATCTAATGTCTAGTTCTTAATATAGAGTGCTAATATGATGGCACATTAAGTATGCACCACAGAAGCAAGCCTGCTTGCTGAAAACACTGTTTAGTTAAGTGTTTAAAATGTTTGTGGTATAGTCAATTTTTATCAATGAAAGTACAAAGCACTTGTTATTTAGCTGGTGGAAAGTTAATGTGTAATTTGAGTTTCCATAGTCATCAGGGTACAGACAAGTGTTTCTGCCTAAATTAGCTTTAAATGGGTAAAGCTTACATAATGAACACCAGCAGTTCCCAAGTGGTTTTAATTAAAGAATGCTTTTCAACGTGGTAAAAAAAAAAAATGGAACCCTGAAAATTTGTGTTTGTCAGATAAAACAACAAATAAAAAAAAATAGAATAAAAAAGAATATTCAAATGAATAAAACAAAATTAATATAAATTGATGTAAATTGTTCATTAATGTGAAGTATTAAACTTCATTCTTTTTAGTACTCATTTACATTTGGCTTATTTGTGGATTGCTGAATTCTAGTATCGGGATTAGCATCCAACTTGCTTCTGTATTGTGTTTTTGTCGCAGTGTAGACAGAAAATCTGCTTTCACATAAACGTGGTACTGAATGGTAGCAAGCAATAAATTTACTTTTTGAATAAATTTGGGTATTTTTATTTTTAAGTCACATCAAAATTAATTTAAAAAAAACTTCTTCCAGTCTTGTGTTTAACTTGCTGTCTGATGTCCGGTTAATGAAATTTTCAAATTCTGAAGTAGGTAGTTGGAACATGGACATGGAAAGGTTTGAAAAACCCAATAGTTACTGCTATAATTCATAAAATGAAAATATTAATTTAATGCTACAATTATTGTTTTAGAAGAAACATTTCCTTTTCAATTATATTGCCAATTCCATGGTTTGATTCCTGAAAAAAGTCATTTTGAAGATGGAATAGTATCCATATTGTAATATTTTTCAACTTCCAGGATCCATCATTGTAACTTTAGTAATAATGATTGTAATTCATCTTTTATGTTGAAAATGTTTATTTTTTTCCCTTGAAGAGAGAGAAATGTCATTTAAGTTTGTGAATATATCTGTGAGATAAAGTGTTTCGCTAAACCATGAAACACTTGTAATGTGTTCTGCTAGTGGAAATTTATCATTGTGTAAGAATATGTCAAACTCTTCTTGTAATTCAAACAATCCGATAAGAATGTTACACACAACAGTTATCTAATATTGGTATGTAACTGCAAAGATTTATGTTCAGTACCCATGTGTTCATTTGGAAGTTTGAAAAATCTTGTTTTTATTGGTTGAGTTTTCACAAAGGTAGTCATTTTCACTGCTCCATTTAACATACATTTTAAAGATGAAGGGATATTTCAAGCTACAAATTCATGTTTATGAAAAACACAGTGACTATTTGTACATGTTTTTTGCAATTTTTTTTTAGTTTGTGTCACTGCTTGTTTCACTGGTCCTCCCATTGACTTTGCACCATCTCTACTAGGGCTGGGTATCGGCACTGATGTCCCTATTTGATTTGATTCCAATTCACAATGCCCCAATTCAATATCATTTTCTTAAAATTTTATCTTGACCAAATTAGTGTGCACTAATATTTTTGAAGTGGTGACTTTTTTAGAAATTGTTTAACCATGCATAGAGAACATTAATATAATGTGACAAATTTAATTAACACTTTTATTTGAAGAATGTCTACATAGTGACATTTAAGAGGAAATTACTTGATTAGTAATAAACAGTTAACATCAGTATTTGGAAGATGTGGAACAAAATATCATTGCTCCTTTTTAAAAAAAAAAACAAAAAACAAAAAACTTTTTTCGCAGCACTACACTCATTCAACATTCACCGTAATTTAACTGTCCTGTATCACCTTATCAGAGTCCACACATATTAAATGGGATGGCTCCTTGTTTTAATACAATGCAATAGCATCTACTTTATAAAAATCTATATAATTTTGCAAATATTATATTATATAATAGTCAATTATTGCTCCTTAAATAATGTTGTTATCCAGTAACCTATTTGTGTGCTATGAATCTCCGTGTAGGCACTCTTTAACTAAATGGTTGTTCAATAGGGGAATAAATTTGGCTATTTTAAAATAATCTTGAATTAGTCTAATTTAAAGATACAGCAGGAAGACGTGTGTTTTTGAATAACTACAAGTTACTGTACCAGTCATGCTAATCAGTTTTGAAACTGTGTCCTGAAAGTCCTCGGACAAAATGAGAGCTTATACTTGTTGACAACAGCAGTGAATGAATGGAACATAAAAGAAAAAGATCTGGCCACCTTGACTGATAATACCGCTATTATGAAGCTATTTCACATCAGCTGCTTTGAGCACACACTCATTTTTGTAAAATATCACAAAATTCCAAACGCCTGCTTGCTTTGCCAGGTGATGCGTATTGTAGGGTCTCTTTATAGATAACAAAGTCTATAGCAGTTTTTATTTTTTTGGAGCATGAGGTGACTTCAATGGAAGCTTGGAGCTAAACACTAGGGCTGCAGCAATTAGTCGACGTAATCGACGATGTCGACTACAAAAAATCGTCAACACTGATTTTTTATTGTCGACGCGTCATAAACAGAACCTTCAATAGAGGCTCCAGTCACAAAGAACCATATTGGTTTTTGTAACTGCAATGCACTACACTAAAGTCTGGGGGCAGTATCGTTTGTTATTGTTTGTCAAGACTGCACACAGTCCTACCAACGAAGAACGTCTGAGGAGAAGAAGAATGTAGAGGAAAATAAACGTGGTAGCAATGGCGAGTTGGATAGAGGAGGGGGAAGGAGATGGAAAAAAATTGAAACAGAAACTTTCTAAAGTGTGGGAGCACTTCACCGAAAAAGAAAAAAAAGTTGAATGCAGATTATGCAAAGCGGAGTTTTCTTTTCTGTGTATATCAATGATAGTTAACCCTTAAACCGACACATATTTAGGGGTTAATGCACCCCTGGACGCCAAATACTTTTTAGCTGCACTTTTTAAGTAAACGTCACAATTCACAAAGAAAATGTGAAATTTTAATGGAACACGTATTTTTTTCATGCAAAGAGCATTACAATTACTGCAACACTGATCATTTTGCACACTGCAAATGAACTGTAAAAAACTATTAAAAAAAAAACTACTGCAACAATCTGTTGTATGTTCAAGGTGCAACTGAAGCCATTGATGAAATTAAGTAAATCACCGAGCCAACTGCGCTTGAACTGCTTTCCTGCAAACACAGACAGGTAAAGGCTGATGATTGCAGGCTCGTCTAGTGCAGCGGCTGAATCCTAGAGACCGTGAGGCTACAGGGGCCGGCAGTGCTCATGAGCTGGCTGCTCAACGAATATACACAGTGGCTGATCACCTCCGGCGTGTTGCCAAATTACTCTGTCAAGCAAATATAGCCGGTTGCGGAGTTCAATGAATGTACGTCGCCGCATATACTCGGCTTCGGCGTGCTTCCAGATTGCACTGGAAACTGACTCTAGCCGGTTGCAGTGGTTTAAGGGTTAAGTGCATATGACTTCAGTTATGCCTGCTAACGTGTTTGGAGCTATAGTAAACAAGTGAATAGAAGTAGCTGAGCCGTCCTAGCTTTTTTTTTTTCTTTTTTCATATAATATTTGAGTTCATATGAATAGTAAACCATCTCTAACTAAACGTTAGGCAACTTGTGTTTTGGAGTATATCAGTAATTAGCTTGTTACATATTTTAGTCTGTTATTTTTTATTTTGGCAAAATATAGTACATGATGTGATAAACTACAGTACAACACTTTTCCTTCAGAGTGTGATTATTAAAACATCTTTCTCTGTCTGCAAAATCATTCTTGTGTATTCCTGCTACCTGTACTCCCTCTGAGCGTCTCTGCTCAGCAACTGGGAATATTGTCTCAAAGAACAGAGCCAGCCTCACACCAGAGCATGGTGAAATGCTCACATTCCTGCACTGCAATCAGGAATATATGAACTGAATCTTTTATAAGCTGTACATTATTGTTTTATTTTACTTGTGTTGAAGCTTTATTTAAACTTTTGAACTTTAAGACACACCAGTGGCCATTTTTGGTTAAGTTAAATGCACTTTTGTGTAGACTATGTGCACTTTAGTTTGTATTGTTTAATGTATTTCTTGTTTATTGAGATGGTCACATTAATATAAAACATTTGATTATTTTAAAATTCCTATGTTTCACTGGTTGTTATTTTAATTAGATTTTTATTCATTTTAATCGTGTTAATGCAGACACATCAGGGTGACATTCACAGGTGGACATACATGAGCAGATGAGTTAAGACATGCATGGGAGCCCAGAACAGGATGTGCGACCACAGGTCGCAGGCATCAGAATAGTCAGGCATGAAATAATTGTGACAATCGAAAAATAAACGATTAGTCGACTACCAAAATAATCATTAGTTGCAGCCCTAGTAAACACTGTCTGCAGTGCAGATTGTTTAAGCTCTATTTGTTTGGATGTCGACTGAGATTACATTTAAGGGTGACATTGGGATAAATGATTTCTCAAATTTGTTGTGTTCCAGCAATACTTGATGTCTGAGTTGCACAGCTTACATATGTTTTACTTTTATCCAGTTGTTGTTCATCAATGCACAGCTTGAATCCATAGGAAGTCCACACATCTAATTTAAATGTCTAAAACGCCGATTTCAGTTAAAGAGGATACACCAATTTATGCAAATTAGTAAAGTGCTCTTTCTGTAGAAAGCCTTAACAGGTGCATTATTGTCATCTATCGAATCAGACGGCAAAAACGAAGATAAGCAAAAATCCACATATAGTAATTGAGCAGGATACAGATTCACAAGGTAGATCTTGAAACTTTAAGAATCAATATTGAATCATTTTAAAGAAAATCTCTTATATATATTTTTCTCATGTTTCGTCCTGCTTCCACTGCTTCCCGCACACATGCAGCCGACACTGCATTTCTCGATTCCTATTTGTCGTCTTCCTTGTCATGCACTATACTGGCCTGCTGAGTGTAATACATCCAACAAGTACTTGAGGTGCTGCCACGACGGTAAAGTAGCTTTACCACCTTTGCGTGTTTATATACATAATTTCAATGAATCTTACCTAATATCTAAGAGAATACAAAGGGATTATGCTGTATAACTCTGCGGGGAATATTTATAAATAGTGTGGGAGAGTTTATAAGGGCTTAAAATATATAAAAATAACCATAGAAACATATGGTTTCTACTTCGCGGATTTTCACCTATCGTGGGGGGGTCTGGAACGCAACCCTTGATCGAGGAGGATTACTGTGTATATATATATATATATATATATATATATATATATATATATATATATATATATATATATATAATACAAACTTCAGTATAAATTACAGCTCGAACACCAATTTTTAGTGTGGAATCACTAATTTTGCCATTGGAGAAAACTTGGGAACCCCACGTCTACACTACAGTTTGCTGCTTTTTTGACAGTTAAGTCAACCAGAAAGCAAAATTCACTCTTATTTATGGTTGTAGTATGCCATATTTGCATTTAAAATAATTAAGAAATAACATAAAATGGTTAATAAATCATCAACTGATTGCATCATTCATTGTTTTTCCTAATAATTATCAAATTAAAGCAGTTCTGAGGGATTAGAGAGACCTTAAAGAGAAGGAAACAAATCTGTTGAAGTCTAAGTCTCCCGTTCGTCTTCATGTTATGGCCACAAGCTGATGATGATGTAGCAGGCAAAGAAATGGACTAGCCAGTATCTTTTAATGCAACACTCCGCTGACAGGGGATGAGGAAGTGAAAATGGGAGTGAGGCGGGCAATAAAAATTAGGCACTTTCGAGCTGTATATCTGAACCTGGAAGGATATTGTGACCTCAGTAGTCAACTGCTATCAACATCCACTATGCGTTAACAACATCAGTGTTTTCTGGATATGTAACTCACCCTTCTGTGCATGAAGAAGATTTAACACATGTGGTCTGAGTTGAAGGCATTGGCTACCACACTCGGGGTGGATATAAAGGATATAAAAGAGAATCTAAAGAGAACACACATGGAAATAACAAAAACATCAGAACAGATAAGCTAAACCAGAAGGTAAAGGATCAGGAAATAAGTAATAACTGTAGGATCTGAATGCAAAGTGCTTTGAGATAAACGAGTAGTGTTTAAAGATATAATATAGAAGGAACCGCATCAGAATCCTAACCCAGTAAAATTCGTAGCTGAATTTTTTCCTAAAATAGTAGGAGAGGACTTTAAATCTGACACCGAGATGTCAACTGCTTATCATTATATGTGGAGTGAATGCATCAAAGCCTAAAGGCTTGATTGTTGATAGACTACAGGATAGAGAAAAGTTGATGTTGATTCTCAGAAAGAAAGATAAGATTGTATTTAAAAACACTCATTTTCGTATTTTCCCAAATTTCTCTCTCTGAACCACTGCAAAATGAGCTGCATTCTACAGCATCAGACAGTGTTTAAAAAGAGCTGAAATTAGATATAGCTTGTTGTTTTCAGCTAAACTGAAAGTAATAGTTGATGGCAAATTCTATATTTAGCACTCCTGAAGTTGCAGAAAAAGAGCTAAAAGGACTCATTCCAACATCATTGTAAAACACGAACAGGAGTCAAATTGTGTCTACTTGCAAGCTGGGTCAATCTTTAATACAACACGTTTGCCGCAACCACATTTTTTTTTTCTCTCCATTTCAGGCATCTTTTCAGTTACTATATTGTACTGTAGTTTATTTTATTAAATATATGTGTATTTGTGTAATCAATCCGTAATTTAAAGTGATGGTACTTTAATTACAGTTGCTTTTGGTAACACTACAGAAGGGGGAAAGTTAGAGCAAAAAATACACAGATAAACTCGTTCAATGTTCAAAAGTATTATTTATCTGACCACTTATTGAACTTTGTAAGCTGAAATGTCAAAGGCGTTAGTCACAATCTAAAGAGAAAAAAGTGTTCTACCTTCTTACAGGCTTAGGGATAGTGTCTAGTGTCCTGAATGGTGCTATGTCATGGTGATGGGAGATTTTTTTCAATTTTAAAAAAGATTTGCATCTAATGTGGACGATAAACTTTTTATCTAAAAAGTATTTACGTCTGTTCCCAATACGAGTATTCATAAATTTATAATGTCTGGAGATTTTAATTGCATTTTAAATCTGGACCTAGATAGGTCTTCAGCTACAGTGATGATAACCTCTAACCCATAAAGACCATCACTTTGGATCATAATTTATCAGACCCATAGAGATTCTTATATCCAAATTCAAGAGAATATTCACCAGTTCATCACAGCTAACTAAAAAATTGATTACTTCTTCATCAATAATAGTTTATTGCCTACTGTAAAATGTTGTAATTATGATACTTTTGTTATCTCTGATCACTCTGCTCTTATCTTGGAGCTGAAATCCTTATGCCCTACACATTCATTGTGTAACTGGAACCTCAACTCCCCTATCTTTATAGCAGATGTGAAATTTGCAGAGTTCATGACCAAATGATTTAATTATTTTTTTAGAGAGTGACACTTTCTCAGTGGTTTCCAAAGGAATATTTTGGGAAATTCTGAAGATATTTTAAGAGGACAGATTATTTCATACCTCATTAAAATAAATTGGTGACCAAGAAGGCATCAGAGTTAATCCCGTAAGATTTCCAGATCATGTATACACCTTTTCAACCAAATGAGGCACTTTACAGGAAAAGAGGGGCTCTGCAGTCAGAATTTATTCTCTTGACAACAAATGCAACTGAACAACTCATCTTTAAATTTCTTCATTATTACTATAAATACTAAGAGAAAGCTAATAAGATTTTAGATCACCAAATCCACAACCAAGAAGTTTGCTGCACAGTAACAGAAATTACCAATGCAACTGACGATAAAATCATGGACCATAAAAATATAACTTGCACGTTTAAAGTGTATTATAAGTCCTTATACTACACTCAGTTTAAAGGAAATCCAACACAATCTTAAGGAATTATTTGATACTTCATATATACCACAGCTCGATGCTCTTAGTGCAGAAGAACTAAGTAGAATTAAATCAACTTTTTTCAACTAAGTTAGTCCTTTATTATTAACAATATTCATAGAAGTGAGAGAAAGCAAAATCCTACGTTAAACTTTTTAGCCAAGCGTTAGTTTTCATTTTGCCACAGAAAAATAAGAACCTAACTACAATGTGCATCATACAGACCAGTTTCAATTCTGAATAAATTATGTTAAGATACTTTACAAAGCTTTTAGAGAAACTTTCATCAGTTGCTCCACTAAACAACAATTATCTTTTTCAGCCTTCTCAAATCTAGTCAGTATGTAATCTTTGGAAAATACTCTGGATTAAGACAGTAAGAGAATTGTATATAGATAATGTACGTTGTATTTGCATATCATGAGCAGTTGTTCTTCAGATTTAACTTAACAGCAACACAAATTTTCCACTTTTTTCAGAATTAGAAATTTTCTTAAAAGAAAGATTCTACACAATTTCCAGACATCCCATCCATTTCTATTCCAGAGGAAATACGGATCAGTCTTGAATACCCATACAGAATTTAAAAAATATATAAAAATCTCAAAGCATATTCCTTTCAATGAATATCTTGGAACAGGAGTGCAAGTCAGCCATGCATATAATTCATTGTAGCTCTATATGCGCCATATACTCAGTAATTCAACTTAAACTTTTATCAATCACACTTATTTAAAATTGTCAAAAATGTATCCAGGGCATGATCCAACTTGTGAACGTTGCCATCTTGCTCCGGCATCACTCTGTCACATGTTTTGAGAATGCAACAAATTAATATAATTTTAGATAAAAAAAAAAAAAAACCTTTAAATACATACCAGGCAGCCTTGGTGTCATAATTACTGCTAACCCATTAACAGATATATTTGGTGTACAGTAATCCCTCCTCGATCACGGGGGTTGCGTTCCAGAACCCCCGTGATAGGTGAAAATCCGCGAAGTAGAAGCCATATGTTTGTATGGTTATTTTTATATATTTTAAGCACTTATAAACTCTCCCACACTGTTTATAAATATTCCCCGCACAGTTACACAGCATAAACCCTTTGTATTCTCTTAGATATCAGGCAAGATTCATTGAAATTATGTATGTAAACACACTGTTTATATACAGTAAAACCTAAATATTATTTTAAAGATATCAAGCATCTCCGATATCAGATATGTTATAGACATTACAATAGACAGGCCATCAGCAATAAATACGTACAATGCAAAAAAAATTGTATACAGTAAACGTGTGTACAGTGACACTAAACTATGTACATGTACTAAGTACAGTAAGTAGAAAATTAATTATGGTTATTCACCAACAATGACACCATGACTTATCCAAAAACGATGAGTTTAATTTTACTGCACAACAAAGGAGAGCCTTATACAGTTCCGAATTTGCTGGATTGTACTCTAATACGTACTTTTTTGGCATTGTGTGGCTTCTCTCTACTCATAATTTCTTGTAGTATCTTTTCTCTCTGCCATATATATATTTTTATTTTTTGTGCTACAGCTTGATAAAGAACATATTACTGTTCTCTGTAAAACTTGGCACTGGTGCTGGCAACTTTAATGTATTTTATATTTCTACCTGGTTAGTTTCAGGTCCGTGTCCCGGTTTCTTCTGGGACTTCTGTGACAATAATACAACACAGACATCATAAATGATTTGGGACAGCCACCCGTATATTATGTTCCCAGCTGCAAAACTTTAAGTTTTTTAAGCATGATGTGCATAGAACAGAGTCCACAACAGAACTGACTATAATAGACCAAAATGGAGGCTTTAAAGGCCCGTAGAGGAAATTAAATCAGCAAAAGGGCCAGAACCAGAAGTGACGTCAGCAAAAGGGCCGGCTCCTGTAGTAATATCTTCTGAGGCACCGGAACTTTGCAGGATTTCCCGGGAAAGGTCTGTAGGGAGCTGAGAAAGACAGTCGGCGCACTCCGCTGCCCCCTGGTCGGATGTTTTATTACAATTACTCAGACCCTTTGGCTGCCTCCTACTCGCACGTGTGTGACACAGTACATTATTTAAGAAACGGGGGCATGACAGCACAACAGGTAGCTCTCTAGGTCCTCCCTGCATGGAGTTTGCATGTTTTCTCCATGTGGGTTTCCTTTGGGTGCTCTGGTTTCCTCCGATAGTCCAAAGGCATGAGGTTTAGGTGGATTGGTGATCCTAAATTGGCTCTAATAAGTGTGTTCCTTTGCGGTGGACTGGTGTCCTATTCAGGGAATTGTTTCTATAGGCTCTTGCCCTCCACGTACTTGCTCTGGATTATGCAGGCTTAGAAAAATGATATGATTATTTAAGAAATGTATTATTCATAATGTATGTTTTTGTAATTATATTATGCAATATATAATATAAAAAACATTTTTTTCCTTTAGCATCACATAGTTCTTCTAGTTATGACCATGTGTTTTCTGGAGTGGTGGAAGATGGTGCAGTTATTCACAGCTCAGAGGTCCTTACAGAATATGCACGTGTTCTTAAACCGGGAGGAAAGTTAACACTAGCAGAGCCAGTATCCATAACAGGTAAGCAGAAAAGTGGGGGAATTACTTTTTTTTTTGGGTCTTCTTTAATAATGTATTCCCCTTTGATTACTGATTATGTTTTGGCTTATTCAACTTGACAAAAAAAAATTTGATCACAACAAATGCAGGTAAGAAAACAATGAATGTTGTAATAATAACAAATGGAGAGAATCTACAGCTTAAAAAGTCATAGTATCTGTAGTGATGAGAACATATTTTGATGGTGAATACAGGCTAATACTTGCAATAAGAGTCAAATAACTTGTCTAAGAAATAGTGTTTTTTTCAAGCAGCTGCTTTTATTGTTTGGTGAAAACTAGCTATGTATGTAGATGATAAAAAATTGAAAGAAAGGGTATAGATTGTCATTTTTGTATTATATAAATTGTCAAACAATTGTGTTTGTTCTTAGGTGAAATCAGTAAACTGAAAACTGCTGACAAGATCTCATCACTTCTAAAACTGTCTGGTTTCATGAATATAGAAGAGGTACTTTTTTATTTATTCGAAAGATTTATAAAATACCAAAAGTTAAAGCTGTCATTTAAAGTTACACATTTATTTGCATTGCCTAATAAAAATACATTTAATTTAGAGCTATACTATGGCTACACCACTTTAATTTAGTTGAAATCATTATGTTCCAATACTTTTGCTCACTTGAAAAATTGGGTGGTTTGATACAAAATGCGCAATGTTTTATGTAGTTTAACATATCTAGATTTAAATACCAGGAATAAACACTGAAACTCTGATTTTTTTTTTTTCTTCTCATATATTCATCTTTTGATCTCATACACAAACATCTTCAGTGCTCAGCAAAAACAAACAAATTGGCCTTGCTGTTCCAGTTCTTTTCGGGGGGGACTGTATAAATGATGTGCAAAATGATATGGTACGTCACCTTAGTAAAACCAAGGTTAAAGTCTCCTGGCATGCATAAACTCAAAATAATACATGAGCCCAGCTCTTATTCTCTTATTAAATCAATGTATAATGGTAAAAGTATACCTTATTGTTTTGGTCAGTTGAGCCGAACAAGTAAGTAATTAACAAAACATGCCAGAGTGTCAGAAAATTAAACCTATGATAAACCATGGACAAGATCTGTCACTTTTGTACAGACTTGTGTACAGCATGTTTAGTAATTATATTTTAAAATTTTAATATCTTTCTCCATTACAGTATTCTTTACTACTAAACAGTATAATTAATGAAGATGTAAGTGGTCTCTTAAATGCATTTTTTATTAAATTTGCATCACTTGTCAGATTTCTTGAATTGGAAATTTTAGTGCAAATAACGAGCAGGATAATTAAATATCTCATTAAATGAATTTAGGGAAGGCGAAAGGGCAGGTGCAAGTTCTGTATTTGGGTGCTCCCCAGATGGTTAATCAAACGCACTATTTATTGTATCAAATGTAGCTGTGTATTGTAGTAGAGCAGAGTGGTGGCTGGTTTGAATCCTGTAACTGCAGAAGTGGCTTTGCTCTGTTGAACCCTTGAGAAAGACTCTTAATCTGCAATTGCTTCGTCCTGGGTATGACGTTAATCTGAACCCAGCCCTGCAAACAGGTCCTCCAATTTAAGGGAAAACTTGGGGGTTGGTGGCTAGATTGGCACTTCAGCCATCATAAAAAAAACAAAAACAAAAAAAAAACACAACAGTGTGGTGCTGAGGTGTCACCAGCTGCACTCGGTCCCAATCCAGGTGGTTCGTTGTGTGGTGGGAGCGGCAAATGCAGTGCATGCTCTACCCTGAACTTGGTCCCAATAGTAATTTATTGTAAGCCTTGATTCTTAATATCTGTAGAATGTAAATTTATTTGTATACATAAAACTCTGTGCACTAAAAAATGTGCTATTTTATATGTGTGTTTAGTTGCCTTGGGAAAATACTTATTTCTGTCTGCTTTAAAGGTAAAAAATGAGCCATTAAGCTCACAAGAAGCTAAATTTATTAAAGATTCTACTGCTTACCAAGGAGATGACTTGATTTGTGTTCACATAAGAGCAGAGAAGCCAAACTTTGAAGTAGGATCCTCTGTGCAGCTCAAGCTATCTTCTGGCAAGAAGGCTACACAAAAAGGTAAGAGTAATTCTGCAGTATTGCCTAGATACTGTAGTTTTATTTTGTGTAATTTGCTGATGTATATATTTTATGCTTTTTTAATGTCCAAACAATACTTGAGTTCCTCAAACCTAATTTTCTAAATTGCTGATATTTTCAGAAAAACCAGCCCTAGATCCAAACACTGCAAAACTATGGACTCTTTCAGCAAATGACATAGATGATGATGATGTGGTAAGTATTTAATACAATATTCTGTATACAGTGAATTGCATTAATTGCAGTGTACTGAAAAAAACTTAATAAAATTGTAAGGCCTTGTTCACACGGGCGTTAAAATCGAGCGTTTTTTCGTTCGTAGCGTCCGGTGGCGGATCAAGCGCCGAGTGTTTTCTACGTAGGAGTCAATGAGAGTGTTCACACGGGCTTTGGTGGCGCGCGTTTGTCCGCGCGCGCGTTTATACGGCATCAAAAAAACGTTGCATGCAGCTTTTTCTTGGCGTTCAAAACCCAACGAACGCAAGGAAACCGCTTCTAGTTCGTTTTCTGCGCGTCTATTTTACGCTTCGGAGGACCGGATATATATAAGTTTATATGTTGTATATGAAAAAATATTAATATTTTTATGTTTTCATATACAACATATATATTTTCATATTGCTTATTTTATTGTCTCGTGTAATTTGTAAACCATGAACCTATTAATTTATGTTCTAATATAATATTTGATAACAATTATGTAGGGGGGGCAATCCATAGGGGGGTGTTGGGGGCATTTCAGTGCATAACACCGGTGTAAGCGCACACTCGACTACTGTTTCCTTACCTCAAAGTGACAAGTGGTCTCTCTTCGGGGCTAACACCAAGTCGCATATTGGTTGATCGGCGTGCAATGTGGCATTGCACCAGCTGCAGCAGACAATCAAAAGTGGAAACCGACATCCGACAGTAATTAAAAACTTGCGGAAATTTTGCATTTCTTCATAAAGCACAAAAACTTCCTTTAACCCAGTGTTTCTCAAATAGTGGGGCGCGCCCTTGGCTCCGTCAAGGAGGTCGCGTTTGACCTCGGGGAACATGCTTTTTTATTTTTCTTTTAATTTTTTTTTGAATTTAGAATGCACTTTAAATCTTTTCCGTTACATTTAATAAAGCTATTCTTTGTTGTAAATTGGTCCACATTTCTTTCTTTTTATTCTCTTATACGTTAATAAGGATACAGTGTTATGCAGACGTGTACTTATAACAATTTTATAGACAAATGATACTATTTATAGTCGTGCGGGGGGCGCGAGATGTTTTCTTTTTCCTAGGGGGGGCATGACAGAAAATACTTGAGAAGCACTGCTTTAAACAGACGTTGTGCAGTCAGAGGATGAACCGAGTAGCGGCGGTGATTTTTTCTCTCCCTAAGTCGCCGTATTACGAGTATTTTTAAAACAAGAAGATTAATATCTAACATAGCAAAATGGTCCATATTGAAAGGAGGCACCTCAAATAAAACGACAAGGGCTTTCATTATCCAGTTCCCGACACTGCCTCCACAGGTTAACACACAAACTACAATTTGGCCTGCAGGCTGGCGTTAGACAGAGACAAACGAACGCCGGTGTAGAAGTCAATCGATCGCCACCACAAAATGCAACATAAACGTCTAGGACGTTCAGAGCAAGTTCGTTTATCCAAAAACTTAACGCCCGTGTGAACAAGGCCTAACCAGGAGTAAATACTCTCCAGTCTGCATTTTAGATTCATCAAATGAACCAAATAAATAATGCTAGGGACCAATTCTGTTTATTGAAGTTTTTAGGTGTTGTGTTCTTTTTAAAATTGAATCTCCAGATATTGGTCAGCATTAATGTATTTTAGGCTAGGTGGGAATTTTAATATGAAAATTTTAGTACTCTGTTGTGCCAAACTTTAACAAAACAGTATTCAGGTTCTATGCAAGTGAAAGGCAAAAAGAAAAAGGCACAATTATCAAACCCCCATCTAACATTTTATGCATAATAGAGCAATCAATAAATAGCATAAGAGAGTCAATCATAGGCCCTGCATGCTTGTTCAAAAATTGTAGTAATAAATTCTTTCTGTGTTTTAAAAACAATTTTAAAGACAATTTTAGTTTTTTTTCTAATTTGAAATCATTTAGAGCATCTCTTACCCCACTGAGTTATAGAAAAATGGAGGTTGAGATTCTTCTAGTTAAGTAAAATAGGTCTACATGTTAGTAGTTTGGTATACGCTATTACAACCAATTTCTCCATATGTACTGTAATCCTATCTGGGAGTACACTAAATATCCCTGTTAAAAGATTTGGAGTGATTGACACATTAATGCTATCCAAAAAAAATATGTAAAGTTTTTTTTTTTTTTTTATCCAAAATGATGTTAACTTAATGCATTCCCAAAACACATGCTTCTAGTAATGCTTGAGCTAGATATTAATTTTGACTATTGATTTTCCATGCTAACATAAGATGGACAATAGACCATTTGTTTGTTTTTTTCCATAGAACTTCCTACATTGTATTGAAAAAGATCTTTATATTGTTTCTTGTATCTTTATATATCTGCCTCATTCATTGGTCAAAATTGAACTCTCCCCCCACATTAATTGGGCAATAGTCTTAACCTTCAGTTCATAAGCTTAGTATTGTGTGTTATGTGCACTGAATATTATGGAAGTATCTCTTTAAGAATATTTTAGCAAAAAATGTATCTTTCTTGCCGGCACGGTGGCGCAGTGGTAACACTGCTGCCTCGCAGTTAGGAGACCCGGGTTCGCTTCCCGGGTCCTCCCTGCGTGGAGTTTGCATGTTCTCCCCGTGTCTGCATGGGTTTCCTCCGGTCGCTCCGGTTTCCTCCCACAATCCAAAGACATGCAGGTTAGGTGGATTGCCGATTCTAAATTGGCCCTAGTGTGTGCTTGGTGTGGGGGTGTGTTTGTGTGTGTGTCCTGCAGTGGGTTGGCACCCTGCCCAGGATTGGTTCCTGCCTTGTGCCCTGTGTTGGCTGGGATTGGCTCCAGCAGACCCCCCCATGACCCTGTGTCCGGATTCAGCGAGTTAGAAAATGGATGGATGTATCTTTCTTGTTTGTTGTGAGCAAATGCCTGAATAACTGACATGTGGCTTAGCTATGTGAATAGTGTTAGATTTCTCCATAAGGGCGCTTTTCATGTCAGTTGCATGTACAGTATTGGTCACCATTGGTTTATATTATATCAAACCTTTTTATCTTTGTTCCTCATAAAAACATTAGATAGAGATAGAAATACTAGCATTAGATGGGGATTACAAAAAATGTCTTGGCCATCACTACAAAACATAAGTTACTAACACAAATATCATTTTTAGGTAGAGTATTATATAAAATAAGTTTTTTCAAAAGTTAGCCTTAATGCTAGTTTTCTATTTGTATTGCTGGGTGTTATGATTGGTAAGATATCCAATAAATTTACACTTAAAGGTTTCGGGATAAAAGATAAAGAGAAATAAAAAGTTGATCTGTTTCTCATCTCTTCCCACACTCTCTTACCATCCACTGAAATCTTAATGTGAAAGAACAGGGTTTTAATGCAGTTTGCATTCTACACACTTTTATAACCTAATTGTTGCCCTGCTTTCATCACTAAAGAAGCAGGCTTGTAATTTTTAGTTTAAATACATCCTTTTATTATATTGCACATAAATGTATGTGATTTGCATCTCTTTTACATGGTAGAACAAAATAATGGAAATGCCAAACAGTTACAGTTGCATGTAAAGGCTTGGACTGATGTGGCCAAATTACATATTTTGTTGACATTTGAAGAAAAAAAATAAAGTACAATTTTGACAGCCAACAAACTAAAATTGTAATGATTTAATGAAAATGTTAGTAAACAATTCATTTGTTAAACTAAAACATAGGAAATAAATGTGGCATTTGTAAAACTTTGGCCATTCTACTAGGTCAGTACTTAGTAATCACCCCCTTTGGCAAACATCACAACTTGCCTTTTGCTAGCTATGAATCCTTGAGTTTTTGTTTTTGAAATCCCTCCTTATTCCTCCGTGCAGATTGGTCCCAGTTGTGACATTTTGTATTCTTGAGCTATCTTGTTTGCACCTCACATTTAAGGTCTACTCACAGATTTTCAATTACATTCATATCTGCAGACAATGAGGGCCATTCCAAAACCCCCTTACCTTGTAATTTTTGAGGTGCTTACCAGTAGGTTTCAAAGTGTGGTGTGGATTGTTGCCTTGTTGTAGAAGCTATCATTTTTGCTGTCTCAGTTTCCTGGCTATCTGTACTTGTATAATATGTATTGTACCACTAGCCGCAATGCATCCCAAAGCATAATTGATCCACCCTTGCACTTAATAGTTGGCATGATGTTCTTCAAATGTTGCAGTTTTCTGTGGCCTTTAAATTTGCTTTTAACTCTTATTTGTTCAAAGTGCTTCTGTCATGTTGTTTGCGTAATTAATACATTGTTTTTTTTGTGATGGTTTCCTACTGATGGCTATTCCATGAAGGCCATGTCTGTGTCAGTAATGCAACATAGAGCAGTGTACCACCACTCGTTTCTCAACTCAACATGCCTACACATCCCTTGTTGTTCCATGGGGATTTTCCTTGCCTTCATATGAGCTTTTCTATTTGTCAGTTTTTTGGTATTCCAGATCTTGTCTTGACCTTCACAGTTCTCCTTAACTGTCATTCCTTAATGACATTTTGGACTGGAGATTGCTAATTGGAGGCACTCTGTCTTTTAGCAACCTTCCCCTACTTTGTAGACATCAGTCAATTTAATTTTACCATCCTCTGTCAGTTGCTTAGAAAAGCCCATGGTTGCTGAACAATATTTGAATAGTCAAAAAGAATGTGTTAGTTTCTGGAATTGTCATCAGCTACTGTAGCAGTTCCTTTTGGTGTTTCTTGACCAGACTTGCACCTAATGAGTTCTGAGACCTTTTTTTTTTTTTTTTGCATGACTTAATAAAATCAACTTAACTTTAATAAAATCAATAAAAAACAAGTGAAAGGATACCCAAATTGTTTCAAATGTACTTTTGCTCTTTTTTTTCAGTTCATTTTTTTTGGTTGCTCTGGTTAGTGGTTGCCACAGGGGATCATCTTTTTCCATATCTTCCTGTCCTTTACATCTTGCTCAATTACACCCACCACCTGCATGTCTTCTCTCATCACTTCCATAAGCCTCCTCTTAGGCCTTTCTCTTTTCTTCTTACCTGACAGCACCATCCTTAGCATCCTTTTCCCAATATATCCAGCATCTCTCCTCTGCACATGTCCAAACCAATGCAATCTCGCCTTTCTTACTTCGTCTCCAAACCATCCAACCTGAGCTGACCCTCTAATTTACTCATTTCTAATCCTGTCCACCACCAGCTCTGTCTGTTCTGTTTTTTGATCAGTGCCACCGTCTCCAACTCATACGACATGGCTGGTCTCACTACCATCCTGTAGACCTTCCTTTCATTCTCGCTGATACCAGTATGTCACAAATCATTCCTGACACTCTTCACCATCCACTCCATCCTGCCTGCACTCTCTTCCTTACATCTCTTACACACTTCCCGTTGCTCCGTACTGTTGATTCCAGATATTTAAACTCCTCCACTTTTGCCAACTCTACTCCCTGCATCCTCACCACTCTTTTGACCTCCCTGTCATTTACACACATGTATTCTGTCTTGTTCCTACTGACCTTCACTCCTCTCCTCTCTAAAGCAGATCTCCACCCCTCCAGGGTTCCCTCAACCTGCTCCCTACTCTTGCTAAAGATCACAATTTCATCCACATAAATCATAGTCCACAGGGACTCCTGCCTAATCTCGTCTGTCAACCTGTCCATCACCACTGCAAATAAAAAAGGGTTCAGAGCTGATCCTTGATGTAATCCCACCTCCACCTTGAATGCATCTGTCACTTTTACAGCAGACCTCACCACTATCACACTTCCATCGTACATATCCTGTACAACTCTTACATACATCTCTGCCACTCCTGACTTCCTCATTCAGTGCATCTTCTCTTAAGGCATCCTGTGATATGCTTTTTCCAGGTCCACAAAGACACAATGTAGCTACTTCTGTCCTCCTCTATTCTTCTCCATCAACACACTCAGAACAAACATCACATCTGTGGTGCTCTTTCCTGGCATGAAACCATACTGCTGGTTAATAATCATCACCTCCCTTTTTAACCTAGCTTCCACTACTCTTTCCCATAACTTCATAGTGTGGCTCATCAATTTTATCTCTCTGTTGTTACTATAGCACTGCACATCCCCATTGTTCTTTAAAATCAGTACACTACTTCTCCACTCCTCAGGCATCCTGTCACTTTCCAAGATTGTATTAAACAATCTGGTTAAAAATTCCACTGCTGTCTCTCCTAAACACCTCCATTCTTGACAGGTATGTGTGAAGATGTGGATTCGGCTCCATGCTCCCATCTCTCTTTCTGGGAGCCTCTTGAAACCGACACCGTTGGTAATGTAATTAGATGAGCTGGACAATGAGGACACCAAATGAAGCAAGGGGAAAGTGCAAAGTGCTTTTATTTAAAATAAAAACAAAACAGTGTCCAACTAAAGTGCAGTGCATCAGTGTTCCATAAATAAATAATCCATAAAAAAGGCAAAAAATTCCAAATGTTTAAAACAAGGATAAAATCAGGCAGCAGACATTGGGGTCATACCAGCCAAGCATAGCTCCTTCCCATTCTCTCCAGCTCACCCAAGGCTTTTTCAGCTGGAGAGACTTCAGCCTCCACAATCCTCACACTACCGACCCCTTCCTTGGCTTCTTCCGCTGGCATCTGCCACACCACTCGGGGTCGGTTGTCATCCCATCTTCCTTTTTGCACATTCAGTCATCACTCACATCACTAGGGCAGACTCCCACTAACCCACTCTTCCACCTCAGTGGGCGTGATCCATCCCTCTAGCGCCAATCCTTTGCTTCCACGCTGACCTATCTCATCAGCTAACTGGCTTGTTTGCTCACTTTCACTGCCCCAATGCTGCATGCATTCTCTCTTTCCAAGCCTTTCTTTTACCTCATTTTTTCCTCTCCCCCATCCTCTGTGCCAGCCTGTACATATATGGCTCTGTGTTCACAGCGCTTCAATCATGCACCGTAGAAAGCCAATTAAGCAATTGAGAACAATTGCACCCTCACGTGCATGTGCGACTTGCCCCAATTACCTCATCAACTCCCCGCGGCTCTATGATTGCACCCACGAAGACTGACAGTGAAATGAATTATTTAAAATCTGGCCATTCTTTTGAAGCCACATACCACAGTATGTCATCTGGACCAACGGCCTTTCCATTCTTCATCCTCTTCATAGCTGTCCTTACTTCCTCCTTGCTAATTCGTTGCACTTCCTGATTCACTATTGGTACACTCTCCACCACTTCATCCAGTTTACTCCAGAAATCTTCTTTCTCATCCATTGCACACCCAACCTGGGGGGCATATGCACTAACAACATTTATTATCACACCTTCAATTTCCAGCTTCATAATCATCACTCTGACACACTTTTCACCTTCGAAACACTCTTTACTGTTACTTCAGGATAACCCATTCTCCATTTCTTCTCCCATCCACACCATGATAGAACAATTTGAACCCACCTCTGATCCACCTGGCATTACTTTCCTTCCTTTTACTCTCTCCCTGCGCTGTGATGTTGGTTGGCCTTCACATTTGCCTGATCTCCCTCCATGCAATTTTTTTCTTGTGGGGCTATCTTAAGTCGAAAGTATGCACACACTGACCTTGAAACCTTGAAGCGATGAAATCACCACTATTCCCCTTGAAATAACCTTAACGCTCGAGTCATCTGAGCGTTCAGAAATCGTCTTGAAGAGTATATTGCTAATAATGGCCACCGCCTTGAAGACATCGTTCTTAAAACACAGTGAAAAGAATCTATTTTGTATACCCTTTCTTGTGTTGTAATGAAATTTTTTTTATCTTGTAGCATTTTTGTAGAATAAACGTTTGAAATGTGGTACTTCATTTCGGTTCACCCTGCATCTGCTACAGTGTCACTGAATTATAGAAAAATACTGTTTCACACAAAACTTAAGTATCCTTATTTTACTATGAAAACAATAACAAATGAAATTAGTATTATAGAAGTCTTTGCATTTATTTTAATTGTTGAATTTCAAGAGACTTCATAATTTAAATACAGTAACACCTCAATTAACAAATCCTTAAAGGTGTTTTATTTGGCATAAGATGTGCTGCAGCGCTTGTGCAAGTTCAAGTACCAATATGATAGAGTAATGTGAGTAGTCATTATGCATCCTCTCAACGCAGAATCGTCTGTCTATTGTTAATATACATAGTCTTGAACACAAAGTTGTTATACATGGGTGCTTTGGAATTTCACACATACAGTTTATTGTAATATTTTTATAAAGTAATAAATGTAATTTTCCCAGTATGTCTTGAAAATATAAAACAATATTTTTAGAAACTAATATATAGATTATGAAGCGGTTAGAAGTTGGAGAAAAGAAGTGCCATATACCAGAATTAGCACCTGCCCATGAAATTTGCCCATGCAAAGTGTTGAATCCTTTTTTCTGGGTGTGTGGCCATCAGAGTATGTCCTTAAGGATCACATTGATTCATGAAATTTGGTAAAGTGAGTGCAGGTAGTGTTCTTTCATGGAATTCACCGCATGGGCTCAGGAACCCTTCCAGAAATCATTGTCTGTAAAAACAATTTGCCATGCCACTCACAAATGCAGGTTAAAGCTCTATCATGCAAAGAAACCATATGTGAACATGATCCAGAAACGCTGCCATCTTCTCTGGACAAAAGCTCATTTAAAATTGACTGAGGAAAAGTGGAAAACTGTTCTGTGGTCAGACGAATCGAAATTTGACATTTTTTCTGGAAAACATGCATGCTGCCCCCTCCAGAGTAAAGAGAGACAATACGGCTTGTTATTAGTGCTCATTTGAAAATCCTGCATCTCTGATGGTATGGGGGTACATTAGTGCCTATAGAGTGGGAAGCTTGCACATCTAGAAAGTCACCATAAATGCTGAAAGGATTTGGACAGGTTTTAGAGCAACATATGCTCCCATCCAGACAACGTCTTTTTCAGGAAAGGCATGGCATATTTCACCAAGACAATGTCAAACTACATACTGCATCTATTAGAACAGCATGACTTCGTAGTACAAGAACTGCCCTGCTTGCAATCCAGACCTTTTACCAATTGAAAACACGAAACGAAAAAAACGACCCAGGACTGTTGAGCAGCTAGAATCTTATACCAGAAAAGAATTGGACAACATTCCTCTCCCAAAAGTCCAGCAAACTGGTCTCCTCAGTTCCCAGACGTTTACAGAATGTTGTTAAAAGAAGAGGGGATGCTACACAATGGTAAAAATGGCCCTTCCCTAACATTTTTGAGATGTGTTGCTCCTGTCAAATTCAAGATGACTTTATTCTTTTCTTAAAATGTTACATTTTCTCAGTTTAAACTTTTGTTATGTTTTGTGTATTCTACTGTGAATAAAATATGGGTTTATGAGATTTGCAAATCATTGAATCCGGTTTTTATTTATATTTTACGAAGTGTCACAACTTTTTTGGAATTGGGGTTTTGTTTGTGTATATATATGTACATATGTATGTGTGTGTGTATATATCTCATAATTAAAAAATCCTGGGATGAGACTTTTTCAGAGAGAGAATTTCAAGTCCCGCAAGACGAGACTTTGTGCCAAGAGATTTAACCACGCCCACGGTCCACTCACCTCTCATTCGTTTGAATGCTGTTGTCAGACACAGTTCCTGTGCCCTTAGCTCTTATAAATTTTTATGTTTTCTTCATTTTAATACAAGGTATATGATCTATTTGTTTCCTTCGATGTTGTCCTTTTCTGGACAATAATTTTATACATTCTAGATGAAACGTCAACGAAGAAGAAAGGGTAGTGCGTCGAAAAGAGGCCCAAAAGCATTGGAGAGGAAAGAATTCAAAAAAAGAACAATAATAAACTAATTGCAAATTTGGAAAATAAGGAGAGTTATCAGCCCGGACCAAGTGGAACTGAAAGCCTAACGGGTCCAGACGGGGGTGGAAATAAAAGACAAAGAGTAGAAGATAAAGTAGAACATCGTAAAGAGGTGCATCGTAAAGAGCATGCACGTTGGCATGATACACATGCAGAGCAGGTTAAAGATTATGAAAGTACTACTAAAATTCAAAAGTCTCAAAAAACTGATAGTAAAGCTCGCATTAGTGCTAACAAATGGAAATCATTACTCGGTGATATAATGGAACAACGAAAAGAGATCAAATATATGGACATAGGTGATATGACAGAAGTATGTAGATATTGTTTGGCTTTGAAGTTTTAAGTCGGAGACTTGTAGATTGTCTAATTCGTGTTGCTACAGGGAAAAGTAGTGCTGCTTCCCAATGAAGAAGTGTATCTGTGAGAAAAAAAAGATTTGTTATTTGGTGAAAGTGAAATCCACAAATGCTGCAGGCAAAATATCTGAGTCTTCAATAATCTGTTCGCATTCACATCATTCAGTGCTCAAAACGTAGATTTACAGTGCATCCGGAAAGTATTCACAGCGCATCACTTTTTCCACATTTTGTTATGTTACAGCCTTATTCCAAAATGGATTCAATTCATTTTTTTCCTCAGAATTCTACACACAACACCCCATAATGACAACATGAAAAAAGTTTACTTGAGATTTTTGCAAATTTATTAAAAATAAAAAAATTGGGATTGTATACAGAGAAGTACTCCGTTGCCATTATCCTAGTAAATTTACCTAGTAAATTTAATAGTATGTAAAACCAGGTAACATAGCTAGTCTAATATACAAAGCTCTAAGTGGAGGCACGTGCATTTTTATATAATTCCACACCCTTGGTCCTATCTCAACAAAACTTTGCATACATATCCCTCTTTGTCATGAAGAGACTCTAAACTACTTTGGAACATAACATTTTGACCCTGGGGGTGCTTTTTGGGGGGAGAGTTTTTCCTTTTTACTATTTTGAGATTTAAGGACAGTGCCTTTTCCCAGATTTTGAGTCTTGAAATAAATTCATTTAATTTGTCTTGGGTGTTGCACGCATTTTAGAGAAGTTATATAATTCTGCTTTGCTTCCCTGGGCAACACCAGGTGCTGCCACTAGTAAGAAACTGAGATTCTGGAATGCATTTACGTTTTTAACTGAGGTATTTCTTTATTTTTATTTGCCTATGTATCTACTGATAAAATAAAAAAATTATTTAAAAACGTGAATTATTGAAACCGGTTTAGAAACCTCTACCTTAATTTTTATTACAGGATATTATGGATTCTGATGCTCTATTGGATGAAGATGATTTAAAGAAACCAGACCCAGCATCACTTAGGGTTGCTGGTTGTGGAACTGGTCAGAAGAAGAAAGCCTGTAAAAATTGGTGAGTGGTGTAGAAAAATTGACTGAGTTAGCAATATGTATAGTTATGTTGATAGAATTAGCAGTGGCTTAAAAAAGTGGAAAAAAGAACTGCCTCTCTTTTGTTTAGGTTTCTTCATCCTCCTTCTACATATATAATGTTTTAGATGTTATGGTGATACAAATTTTTTTTCGGAGACCAGATGATGGGTTGCCAGTATGAGATCTGGAAGAAACTATTCTAGGGAGTGAAGGAGTTTTGGTCCCTCTTGGAAGTGTGAAAGCTAATTAACTAGACACTTACTTCCCTCTAAATATGGGTTAGTACAAGTACTCGTCGACTTACTATCACGTTTGGTTCCAACAGACCGATTGTAAGTCGATCTGGACGTAAGATGGACCCGTATATGTATTCAGACCTGACTATTTATATAGAAGTATTAGGCCTGCTTGCTTTGCTCGCCCACCCTCTCCTAAAGGGTGTGCTTCGCTCCAGCCACTTTAAATCTCTGCTGCTTGTGTTGCCAAGGATCAGGGTGTGGGCTGAACGCACGCTGAAGAAATGCGGTCTGATTAGTTGCTGTCTTTCTGTTGCTGCTGCCAAGCTGCGTGTTCTGTTTGTCGTGCTGCACGTCGATCATTTAAAAGCTTATACAGCAGCTGTCCTTTTATCTCACTGCCTTGTCTCGCAGGATGTCAAATTGTCTTCCGAGAAGATCACGTATCGTTTCCTTCCAAGCCTTCCAAAATTTTTTTTTATAATAGAGAGATATTAAGTCCCCTAATTAATATTGTTTGTTTTATATCCTCTTTTGTCATCATTCTGGGCACATTGTATAGATTTTCTATTATTTTTTTGTAGATTTTTTTTTTATTTTATTAGGTTGATTCATTATTACTGTTGCTCGCATGGTGCCGAACCTTTAACAGCTTCACAAACCCTTTCGTTGTCTGCATTATGTTACGTCATCAGTGTGAGCATCTCCTAATGTTCATTGTGTTAACTGTGAGAGGAGGAATTATGCTAGCAGCGTTTGAGCACTTGTATGTTTTCTGTTTTAACATTTCAGCCTGTTAATAATAAATATTAACAGATAAAGGAGTTCTGTGTGGTTTCATTACCCTTTAATAATGGTTTATACAAAGTGGCACATCATGAGTCACAATGCAGAAGCTTTGGAGGTTAACCGGATTGTACGCTAGAGCACAGCAGTACAGCATGTGCAGTAAGCACCGGTTATAATGGGATAACTTTGTCACATGCAATCGTATTTGCCTTCTTTCCTGCCACATACTGCTTTATCACCTTCATTTTTGTTTCAGGGTCAATTGCTTTTTTTCTTCCCTATAATTGTAAGACAAATGTAATTGAATGTAGTTGAAACCACTGCATCACAGCATACGGAACTAACTTGGCGAAAACTGTCATTTGCCTATGAGACGCGGTAGTGGTCATAAGTTGAATGTACATAAGATGCATAGGTTGTAAGCTGACAACAACCTGCAGTGGGTGGTGTTTTGTGAGATTTTCCAGTACAGACCAGTAAACATATATTAATTACTGGTACTCCTAATGGCAGAATATTTTTGAAGCTCTTTGATATTTTTCCATTGGTATACTACATCGTATCAGATGTGTATCCTGCTTATATATAAGTTACTTAGGCCATTTAAAAGTTTTCAAAAGTTTATTGTCAATGTTCATCTTTAGCCCTCTGAAAACTATATTGTAATGAAAAACACAGGCATAAGAAAGACATTTAATAAATACAAAACAGTGTTGAAACATAAAAAGGGAAATACAATGCAGTTTATATAAAAATTTACATATACTGTATAATGCAGTAATCAAAAATCTTTTTTTTTTTTTTTTTCCTATATACTATTTTCTATATTTTAGAATAGTAGTAAAGAGATGAGGAGTATGAAATAACAAATTTGGAATATACAGTGGCCTCAATCACGTTAAACGTTCATAAATTTTAGATTTGTAGCCACCCTTCCATGTCTCAGACCTGTGGTTAGAATAAGGTTACCACACTTTTGATGTTGTAAATATGACTAAAGGAGGTTGCTCTCAGTAAGGACACCTAGCTATAAAAAAATTCTTCTCCAATGCCCTGCTAATTTAAGTGAACCTGGAAGATGGATGTTAACCCAGCAGAGACTGAGAGAGACTGGCAGACAGGCATCCTTTGCCTTGATGAGAGTGTGTAAATTCCTTGCATTCTTTCAGCTATATTTGAGGTGGTTACCTGGGATTTTCTCCAACATTCTTGAGGGAGTTCCGACTTGTGCTGAGCACTGAGCACCATCCCTCTTGGGTTTAGTTTGATTTACTTTAGAGGCCAGATCATCTGAGGTCATGTCATATTGTTTCCCAAACTTTCTGATGTCGCAACTTTTTCCCATGTAAATGTCTTTGCGACCCACCGTGGAGTCCCACTTGCTTAACTGAGTATTATCTTCAGTAGGATTGGACTGTCCGTATTGGTGAATAGAGTGCAAACATCATACTGTTCACACTGGGTGTATGGAGTGCGAGTGTCATAGAAGTGAGCAACTGTGTGCTCCAATCGTGACCGGTTATCATTATAAACAATAAGTAATCATTGCCCATTGTTTTTTCACTTCTTTGTCAAATAGTCTTTTTCTTGTTGAAAAACTGCACACTGCTATTATAAGAGTGCTGGCGAAGTATGCCTTTCATTTTTAAGTATGATAATTGTATTTCCAGTTTGTAATTCCTTATCAAACTATGCTGCTGTTCTTATGTTAAAATTTTATTAAAATCATTTGATGTACATAAGAAAAACCAAAAGACATTCACTACCACACAAACAAGTCTAATCACTTGGTTATCACTTATGCATGACCTCCATATTTCAAAATTGTTTGTGTAGATTACAATAAACTCACAAATCAATCAAAAGCAATAGGTATTTTCAGATACTCAAGGGTGTCCTCTTTTAAATAAATCATAAGTCCCCATGTTGTCTATTCTCTTTTATTAGTAGAATATGTGATTTGCACACTTAAATGTTGAGGTGAGCAGTGTGTCATAGCTGAGTGAACTTGCTTTTATCAAAGATCCCTGACTGTTGCACCAAATAAAGTTACAGGCTCGTTAGCATTGGATAGCTGAGGTTTAGAATATTTCAATGAGTTGTATTTGTCAGTGACTGGTCATTCATATTACATATCACAGCTGTGAGTACTATGAAAGACAGGAAATGTGTTTTTCTTCTTCAAAAAAAAAATATGGTTGAGAAAGTCCTAGAAAAGTTTCAGAATGTTGATGATATGGAACATGAAAACACTGAATTACAGTTTTGACTGTATTAAGAATAATAAATTTGCTGAAGAACTTATATGCTTAATTTTGAAGTGATGTGATGTGCAGTTCAACAGTTCTAGCATCATACTTCAGTTACCATATCTGGACGGTGTCTGCTGTATGTTCTGTGTTAGTCTTCTGATCAGTGCTTTTCCAGTTTCACCACCAATTTCTTCAATGGAATGTTTCTGAATCACACTAAGACAAATCTTGCATTATCATGTGGGGACAAACCCCCAATTGACTGTCAATTAATTAAACTGTGCAGACTTTCACAGGGAACCGCTCTTTGATTGAATATCACCGAGTCACACTGTGTAAACTTTCACGAGAGACTGCTCTTTGATTGACTGTCACTGAATCATGTGGTGCCACACCATAGCTCGCAGTTTCACTTGGAGAGAATTGAATGAATGCCAGTGAATCACACTGTGCAAACTTCTAGCTGGGGGAGGTGGTTATTGAATCATGCTGTGCCACATCACACCATGCAACTGCTTGCAAGTTTCACGTGGGGAAGCACCGTAACTATTCAATCAAATGTCACTGTTACATTCTGCTGTTTTTAGTATAGCAATTTTTGACTTGCATGCAAAAATTGTGCTCTCTAGGTTGATTGGACACTTTGTGATTAAAAATGTTGAACATTTGACAGTCCTAATAAATACATATTATATGAAAAACTTACCTTTATTGCTGATGACATGAGTTAGCTGTGCATATTCACTGTGTAAACCTACTTCAGGCTGTTAAGTGAGTTTTTATTGTGGCCAGAACATTTTCTTGAAGTACAAAGTGGGAATCATCCTTGGACAGGGTGCCAGTCATTTGCAAGGCAAACTTGCACATATTTGCTCACCCAGGGCCAGTTTAGAACCTGCAATTAACCCAACACGTATGTCTAAGTGCAGTAGGAAAACTGCAGTACTATGCAGACAAGGGGAGAAAATGCAAAGCTAACACATGAGCTGTGAGGCAGCAGTTCAGCCACATGTACAAACATGAACAAATTTCTTGGTACCCTTACAGCTCATTGGAAAAAGTGCTGTATGCTTCCTGAAAAATGATTAAATGAAAAGCAGGCGTCCCATGTTTACCTCCAAGCCTTTGATATGTCATCAAGTAAAGCAAAGCAAGTAGGAAAAGAAATTAAATTATTGCTTATTTTATTTATACAAAGATATTCACTAACGAACTATACACATTTTGTGGGTAACCCTAGAAAAGATCATAAATAATTGGATTAGAGTGATTTTTCAAATTAGATGTTTTTCTTAATTATTACTAGGGGGCTTAGCTCGCCAACCCCCGTGTTTGGTTTTCCGGAAAAACACTTGTAATATTTTTTTTTTCTTTGAATTGTTGCTATTTCGTTAGTATCACATTTATTTCAGAACTTCTGTAAAAACAATATTTGGAATATTTCCTGTCCCAATATGCTGAATCTTTTAAATGAGGTCTGTAAGACTTGTGTTTAATGACTTTGTACCATAATTTAGGATAGGTTTCTCTGTTTGAAATTTCAGCACAGACAAAACGATCCATATCATCAGCAGTTAATTTTTTTGCAAAGTAACCAATAAATGCATTTGAGTTAAACCCCGTTTTTGAAATTCTCTGACTTAAACTAATTTCCTTTTGTTTGCGTCAGTGCGATCTGTGCTATCTTTTTTTTGATACTGTAGTGACTGGCACAATAAAGTGTCACAAAAGTTCTACTTTAACAATTGCCGTCTGCGTAACCCCAAACACAACTTTCTACAACCCTCTCCAACCCCTTCTCCCACGGGTCTCGCCTCCCCTTACCGCATCAATCAGCACCCAGCTATCAGTCTGCCATGCTGTATTCTGCCATCCCTCGATCGGACCTAACAGTCACTTAAAACAAAAAAGGTTTCAGCTTGGCTGGGATGCTACAATACTTTCACCTGTTACTGCTTTCACATTCTGTACCTTTCTCTGCATATGTATCGCGCCTTGAGTCTCTTTTCTCCGCACTGCTCTTTCTTCTTTGCTAAAGGCACAGGATCTGTGTGTGCCATGTGATTTTACATGACTGAATGTTTTGCTGGCTGTCCATGGTCTTATCTGATAAGAAGGGTGTGTCTTGCAACAATCTTATATTCCACATCCCTGTGAGACACTCCGTTGTCAGTCTTTTTTGTCTTGCGGGTCTTTAAAAAGTCTTTCGAGAACTTCCGAGAAGATTACATATCGTCGCCTTGCTTTTACATTCCAGGATTTATATATATATATATATATAAATATATATATATATATATATATATATATATATATATATATATATATATATATATATATATATATATATATATATATATATATATATATATATATATATATATATATATATATATATATATATATATATATATATATATATATATATATATATTAATATATATATATATAAGATATATATATATATATATATATAAGATATATATAGATATAGATAGAGAGAGCTCACGTCTCCAATCGTGCAGTCACTTATTCAGTTGATTTAAATGGAGAAAAATAGTCTCTCTGCTGTTTGGTATCATCGTGTGTATCACACTGAACATGGACAAGAGAAAGCAAAGGAAAGAGTTGTCTGAAGAGATCAGTAAGAAAAGTATAGATGTTAAAGGCAAAGGCTATAAGACCATCTCCAAGCAGTTTGATGACAACAGTAGCAAATACTTCTAAGACATTTTAGGTCTATGGGACTATAGCCAGCATCCATGAATATGACCGCAAGAGGTAAATCGACCCCAGAATGGGCAGAAGAATAGTGAGAATGTTAGACCAAAGGCCAAGGACAGCTTCCAAAGAAATACAAGCTGAATTCCCAGGTCAAGGTCCATTAGTGTTTGATTCCACAATCAGTCAATTTCAATGGAAAAAGACTCAGGTAGGACTTCATTTTTGAAAGAAAAACCTAAGAAAGCCAGGGTGGAATTTTCAAAAATGCATTTGACAACCTACAATGTTTCTAGGAGAATTTCCTTTGGACATACAGTCACGGCCGAAATTATCGGCACCCCTGGAATTTTCCCACAAAATGCACCATTTCTCCCAGAAAACTGTTGCAATTGCAAATGTTTTGGTATGCACATTTATTTCCTTTATGTGCATTGGAACAACACAAAAAAAACAGAGGAAAAAAGCCAAATCTGACATCATGTCACACAGAACTCCAAAAATGGGCCGACAAAATTATTGGCACCTTTTCAAAATTGTGGGTAAATCGTTTTATTTCAAGCATATGATGCTCATTTGAATTCACTTGTGGCAAGAAACAGGTGCTGGCAATATAGCAATCACACCTGAAGCCAGTTAAAATGGAGAAAAGTTGACTCAACCTTTCTGTTGTGTGTCTGAGCGTGCTACACTAAGCATGGAGAACAGAAAGAAGAGCAGAGAATTGTTTGAGGACTTGAGAACAAGAAGTTCACAACACATGGTACTGTAGCTAATCTCCCTGGACGTGGACGGAAGAGAAAAATTGATAAGTCCGAATGGTGGATAAACAGCCCCAATCAACTTCAAAACATATTCAAGCTGTTCTGCAGACTCGGGGTGCAACAGTGTCAGCTCAAACTATCCATCGACATCTGAAAGAAATGAAACGCTATGCAGGAGAGCCAGGAGGACCCCGCTGCTGACACAGAAACATAAAAAAGCCAGACTGGAGTTTGGCAAAATGTACTTGAGGAAGCCAAAATCCTTCTGGACGAATGTTTTGTGGACAGATGAGACCAAGTTAGATCTTTTTGGTAAATCTCATCATTCTACTTTTTACAGAAAACGGAATGATGCCTACGAAGAAAAGAAAACAGTACCTACAGTTAAACATGGTGGAGGTTCTAAGATGTTTTGGGGATGTTTTGCTGCCTCTGGCACTGGATGCCTTGACTGTGTGCAAGGCATCATGAAATCTGAAGACTACCAAAAGATATTGGGACGCAATGTAGGGCCCAATGTCAGAAAGCTGGGTCTGCATCAGAGGTCATGGGTGTTCCCCATGGGTGACCCCAAATATACCTCTAAAAGCACCCAGAAATGGTTGAAGATAAAGTGTTGGAGAGTTCTGAAGTGGCCAGCAATGAGTCCGGATCTAAATCTGATTGAACACTTATGGAGAGATCTCAAAATTGCTGGAGAGACCTTGAGCAGTTTGCAAAAGAAGAATGGTCGGAAATTCCAGTTGAGAGGTGTCACAAGCTTGTTGATGGTTATATGAAGCGCTTGATTTCAGTTATTTTTTCCAAAGGGCGTGAAACCAAATATTAAGTTGCGGGTGCCAATCATTTTGTCCAGTCTGGTTTTTGAGTTTTGTGTGAAATGATGTCATATTTGGCTTTTTTTCTGTTTTTTTGTGTTGTTCCAATGCACATAAAGGAAATAAACATGTGTATACCAAAACATTTGTAATTGCCACAATTTTCTGGGAGAAATGGTGCATTTTCTGGGGAAAATTCCAGGGGTGCAGATAATTTTGGCCATGACTGTATAAGATAAAACTAGAGCTTTTTAGCAAGTCACATCAGTTCTGTGTCCACTGACAAAAAAATAATGGTTTCAAAGAAAAGAACACCATACCAACTGTGAAACATTGAAGAGGTTTTTTTTTTTTTTCTTCATTTTGCTGCAGCTGGCATTGGGTGCCTTACTCTGTGCAGGGAAAAAGAGTTAAGTTGTGCTTGAAGCTGTTCTGCTGTAAGGCACTTATCGTGCAAGTTGGTGTCTCTCAGAAGCTTGTCTTGTGATTGGGTTGTGACTTTGGGTGTGACTGATCTCTTCCTGTCAGAGTTTCTTTCAGTTTCCAATTTCCTTATGATTTTGTAGGACATTATACTTACTGATGCTTTATTTTTTTTTTTTTTTTTTGCAATTTCTCTAAATGAACTGCCTACACTTCTAAGGGTAATAATGCCCATTTCATTTGTTAATTACGTTTTCTTGCCATCATCACTGTAATTTACAACTTTCTATAGTGTAATATTGTCCAAGTAGTACTTCAGAAGGTGTAGTAACACAATCTGTTCCAACTCTGCTTTAAGACAGACAGATCATTTTTATGTAATCAACAGAATTTGGGACAGATGTGCAAAGTGTTTGCTTCAACTTGCAAGGGTTATTAACTTTAATTGCTGCAAAACATCTGTAGGTTGTAACTTATTAGTTGTTCTCATTTGTAATATTCTGAAATATCCTGTTTTTTCAGGTTTTGCTAACCTAAACTTTAAATTTCATTATTACATGTACGTACTTTTAGTGTCACTGTACACACATTTACTGTATACAATTTTTCTTGCATTGTACGTATTTATTGCTGGTGGCCTGTCTATCGTAATGGCTGTAACATATGTGATATCGGAGACACTTGATATCTTTAAAATAATATTTAGGTTTTACTGTATATAAACAGTGTGTTTACATACATAATTTCAATGAATCTTACCTAATATCTAAGAGAATACAAAGGGTTTATGCTGTATAACTGTGCAGGGAATATTTATAAACAGTGTGGGAGAGTTTATAAGGGCTTAAAATACATAAAAATAACCATACAAACATATGGTTTGTACTTCACGGATTTTCACCTATCGTTTCTGGAATGCAACCCCCGCGATCTAGGAGGGATTACTGTGTGTGTGTGTGTGTGTGTGTGTGTATATATATATATATATATATATAACATACACACACTCACCTAAAGGATTATTAGGAACACCTGTTCAATTTCTCATTAATGCAATTATCTAATCAATCAATCACATGGCAGTTGCTTCAATGCATTTAGGGGTGTGGTCCTGGTCAAGACAATCTCCTGAACTCCAAACTGAATGTCAGAATGGGAATGAAAGGTGATTTAAGCAATTTTGAGCGTTGCATGGTTGTCGGTGCCAGACGGGCCGGTCTGAGTATTTCACAATCTGCTCAGTTGCTGGGATTTTCACGCACAACCATTTCTAGGGTTTACAAAGAATGGTGTGGAAAGGGAAAAACATCCAGTATGCAGCAGTCCTGTGGGCGAAAATGCCTTGTTGATGCTAGAGGTGAGATGAGAATGGGCCGACTGATTCAAGCTGATAGAAGAGCAACTTTGACTGAAATAACCACTCGTTACAACTGAGGTATGCAGCAAAGCATTTGTGAAGCCACAACACGCACAACCTTGAGGCGGATGGGCTACAACAGCAGAAGACCCCACCGGGTACCACTCATCTCCACTACAAATAGGAAAAAGAGGCTACAATTTGCATGAGCTCACCAAAATTGGACAGTTGAAGACTGGAAAAATGTTGCCTGGTCTGATGAGTCTCGATTTCTGTTGAGACATTCAAATGGTAGAGTCAGAATTTCGCATAAACAGAATGAAAACATGGATCCATCATGCCTTGTTACCACTGTGCAGGCTGGTGGTAGTGTTGTAATGGTGTGGGGGATGTTTTCTTGGCACACTTTAGGCCCCTTAGTGCCAATTGGGCATTGTTTAAATGCCACGGGCTACCTGAGCATTGTTTTTGACCATGTCCATCCCTTCATGACCACCATGTACCCATCCTCTGATGGCTACTTCCAGCAGGATAATGCACCATGTCACAAAGCTCGAATCATTTCACATAGGTGTCTTGAACATGACAATGAGTTCACTGTACTAAAATGGCCCCCACAGTTACCAGATCTCAACCCAATAGAGCATCTTTGGGATGTGGTGGAACGGGAGCTTTGTGCCCTGGATGTGCATCCCACAAATCTCCATCAACTGCAAGATGCTATCCTATCAATATGGGCCAACATTTCTAAAGAATTCTTTCAGCACCTTGTTGAATCAATGCCACGTAGAATTAAGGCAGTTCTGAAGGCGAAAGGGGGTCAAACACCGTATTAGTATGGTGTTCCTAATAATCCTTTAGGTGAGTGTATATATGTGTGTGTGTGTGTGTGTGTGTGTGTGTGTGTGTATGTATATATATATATATATACTGCTCAAAAGAATTAAAGGAACACTTTTTAATCAGAGTACAGCATAAAGTCAATGAAACTTATGGGATATTAATCTGGTCAGTTAAGTAGCAGAGGGGGTTGTTAATCAGTTTCAGCTGCTGTGGTGTTAATGAAATTAACAACAGATGCACTAGAGGGGCAACAATGAGATGACCCCCAAAACAGGAATGGTTTAACAGGTGGAGGCCACTGACATTTTCCTTCCTCATCTTTTCTGACTGTTTCTTCACTAGTTTTGCATTTGGCTACAGTCAGTGTCACTACTGGTAGCATGAGGCGATACCTGGACCCTACAGTGGTTGCACACGTAGTCCAACTTCTCCAGGATGGCACATCAATACGTGTCATTGCCAGATGGTTTGCTGTGTCTCCCTGCACAGTCTCAAGGGCATGGAGGAGATTCTAGGAGACAAGCAGTTACCCTAGGAGAGCTGGAGAGGGCCATAGAAGGTCCATAACCCATCAGCAGGACCAGTATCTGCTCCTTTGGGCAAGGAGGAACAGGATGAGCACTGCCAGAGCCCTACAAAATGACCTCCAACAAGCCACTGGTGTGAATATCTCTGACCAAACAACCAGAAAGACTTCATGAGGGTGACCCAAGGGCCCCATGTCCTCTTATGGGCCCTGAGCTCACTGCCCAGCAGCATGCAGCTCGATTGGCATTCGCCATAGAATACCAGAATTGGCAGATGCACCACTGGTGCCCTGTGCTTTTTACAGATGAGAGCAGGTTCACCCTGAGCATGTGACAGAAGTGAAAGGGTCTGGAGTAGCCATGGAGAACATTATGCTGCCTGTGACATCATTCAGCATGAGCAGTTTGGTGGTGGGTTAATGATTGTCTGGGGAGGCATATCCATGGAGGGTCACACAGACCGCTACAGGCTTGACAAAGGCACCTTGGCTGCCATTAGGTATCCGGATGAAATCCTTGGACCCATTGTCAGACCCTATGCTGGCACAGTGGCTCCTGGTGCACGACAATTCCTGGCCTCATGTGGTGAGAGTATGCAGGCAGTTCTTGGAGGATGAAGGAATTGATACCATTGACTGGCCACCATACTTTCCTGACCTAAATCCAATAGAACTCTGGGACATTGTTTTGGTCCATCCAATGCCACCAGGTTGCACCTCAGACTGTCCAGGAGCTCAGTGATGCCCTGGTCCAGATCTGGGAGGAGATCCCCCACAACACCATCTGTCATCTCATTAGAAGCATGCACAGATGTTGTCATGCATGTATACAAGAACACAGGGGCCATACAAAGTGCTGCGTACAATTTTGAGTTGCTGCAATTAAATTTTGGCAAAAAGGACTAGCCTGCCACATTTTTTCACTCTGATTTTTGGGGCATCTTTGAATTCAGGGCTCTGTAGGTTGATCATTTTCATTTCCATCAAACGATGTGGCATCCTTTCGTTCCTAACACATTACCCAGTCTATATCAGTATAGATATCCAGGAGGATTTGTTTTTCCCCATTGAGCTCTGATGTGTTTTCAAAGTGTTCCTTTAATTTTTTTGAGCAGATATATATATGTATAGCAAAATACCCGCGCTTCGCAGCGGAGAAGTAATGTGTTAAAGAAGTTATGAAAAAGAAAAGGAAACATTTTAAAAATAACGTAACATGATTGACAATGTAATTGTTTTGTCATTGTCATGAGTGTTGCTGGCATATATATATATATATATATATATATATATATATATATATATATATATATATATATATATATATATATATATATATATATATATATATATATATATATATATACAAAATACCCGGAATATATAGTCAGCGTCGGAATTTATAAAGTCATTTCTGATTATATAAATTCAACATCGGAGTATATAAACTCACTCCTGAATATATAAAGTGAAAGTCAAAATCTATTGATTGAAAAGACACTGAACTAAATTAACAAAAACGTATTCAGAAAAATAAATAAAAAAAACACTGTTCGGTTAATGTTTTGAAAATGATGCATGTGCCCTGCCCAGGATTGGTTCCTGCCTTGCGCCCAGTGTTGGCTGGGATTGGCTCCAGCAGACCCTCGTGACCCTGTGGTCGGATTCAACGGGTTGGGAAATGGATGGATATTCCGCGCTGACTTTGTATATTCCGACGCTGACTTTATATATTGAAGTTTTGACTTTATATATTGCAGCGCTTACTGTATATATTACAAAGCTGACCTTATATATTCAAGATTTGACTTTATATAGTTAAATGTAGTCATCATTGCATACCTTTTTCTTTACCATAGAAATTTAAAGACTAAATTCAACTTCCATTCCTAACAAAGATATATCTGGCGACTAAATAGAACCTACTCATATCCAAATTCGAGCTATTGAGCTGTCGCCTGCCTGCCTGAATAAGTTACCCTCGCTTCGCTCTTACTGTTCATTTAATCATGGCTTGTGGCAGAAAAGTTATAAAATGGAAGGAGGATTACACTGAGTATGGCTTTACCATAACAAGTATTGATGGTGAATCGATTATTCATAAAGATTCAATTGATTTGTTTTTCTGTGTTAACCTCATATTTTTTCATACTTCTTCTCAAACCAAGGGGGTGCGAGCGTAAAATGAATCGGGAAGTGCTGATCAATGTAATCGGTGTACCAGGAAATCATGCATTGACAGAAGTTCCCCTTTGCTTGGAATAGAAAGTGTGATTAAATGCGTTATTTTTTTAACACGTTATGGAGCACATTCATCGAAGCTTCTCAGGTGTGCTTGTGCTAAGAAAAGGAAACATTTTAAGAATAACGTAACACGATTGTCAATGTAACTTTTTGTAAGTAGTGCCTGGAAGATTCACTGTGGAAAAACTGTAGAGACAGCGTGTGTATTAACTTGTGGATTTTTCTGTGAGTATTTGGTGGCCGCGTCACAAAGTCGCTTCCGTAACACTGTGTTTGGTTGTGGAGCTCAGCTCAGAGCGAAATGAGGTGAATGGGAGGGGAGATGATGACGTGACTCCCCCACCTGCCTTAACTGTCAATCCCCCACAAACACAGTCTCTCGCAATTTGCATAAGCACAGCCCTTCACCTGCAATTTTAACTTAGTTACAAAGTGATCAAAATTCTCGTTTATATCCTGCGTCCTCTCATTAAACTTGTATCCCGCATTAGCCGTGGGCAAGACAAACTCCAGCGGCAGCCTGTCTATGAACTTAATTTAAACTTTAGGTTTACACGTGCTTTGTTTCAAGTAGCAGCACTCATGAATATGGTTGTATATGTCACTTTCGCCGCTTCTTATTGTTTCGCTGCCTTCTCAATTATATAATGCATGTTTTCTTCAGTGCTTTTTGGAGCTCTTCCTGGTTTTCTACGTACTGCGTTGACAGTCAGTTCACGTGATTACGTGAGAGGCGTGATGATGTCACACGAAACTCCGCCCCCACGGCTTTCGAGCTCAACTCCATTACAGTATATGGAGAAAAATCGCTTCCACGTATGACCATTACCCATAGAATTTCGAAATGAAACCTGCCCAACTTTTGTAAGGAAGCTGTAAGGAATGAGCCTGCCAAATATCAGCCTTCTACCTACACGGGAACTTGGAGAATTAGTGATGAGTCAGTCAGTCAGTCAGTGAGGGCTTTGCCTTTTTTATATATATATATATATATATATATATATATGTGTATATATATATATATATGTGTGTATATGTATATGTATGTATGTATGTATGTATGTATGTGTATATATATGTATGTATGTATGTATGTGTATATATATGTATGTATGTATGTATGTGTATATATATATATATATATATATATATATACAGTAATCCTCGCTATATCAGCGGTTTGACTTTGTGGTTTAAGCTGTATCGTGGATTTTATATGAAAGCATAACTAAATATATAACGCGGATTTTTCGCTGCTTCGCGGGTTCTGCGGACAATGTGTCTTTTTACTTCCTGTACATGCTTCCTCAGTTGGTTTGCCCAGTTGATTTCATACAAGGGGCGCTATTGGCAGATGACTGAGAAGCTAACCAATCAGAGCACGCAGTTAAGTTCCTGCTTGCTGAATGCAGTGTTAACCAGGAAGTCTCGTCTCACTCATTCAGCATCAAGCGTGTTTCGCTGTGTAAAGAGTTGTGCTCTTTGTGTTTATCTTTGTGCATAGTCAAGCCCTTCATTATGGCTCCAAAACAATCTGCTACTGCTTCAGGGGCCGTGCCCAAAGCGCAAAGCGAAAGATGTTAACGATTGCGAAAAGGTAAAGCGTTTTGGATTTGTTGAAGGCTACGATTCTTTTATTTAAAAGTAGGAAAGGAATATAAGATCTACGGCCGCAGTGTCCTTTTAACCAGGGTGCAAAACAAGTTGTAAGTGGATGTAATAAGGCAGTAGTCTGGATGGAATCTGCTTTAGGGATTTGGATTGAAGACTGCCAGAAGAAGAACAACGGCAGTGCTACACAGTCGCCTGAAGTGGCTCCTTTAAGGGCTGTAACGCTCTCCTTTGTTGTGCAGTAAAATAAAACTCATTGTTATCGGACAAGTCATCGTGTCATTGTTGGCGAGTAACCATAATTAATATTCTACTTATAGTACTTAGTACATGTACGTACGTTTAGTGTCACTGTACACACACATTTACTGTATACTATTTTTGTTGCATTGTACGTATTTATTGCTGGTGGCATGTCTATCGTAATGGCTGTAACATGTGATATCGGAGACACTCAATATCTTTAAAATAATATTTAGGTTTTACTGTATATAAACAGTGTGTTTATATACATAATTTCAATGAATCTTACCTAATATCTAAGAGAATACAAAGGGATTATGCTGTATAACTCTGCGGGGAATATTTATAAACAATGTGGGAGAGTTTATAAGGGCTTAAAATATATAAAAATAACCATAGAAACATATGGTTTCTACTTCGCGGATTTTCACCTATCGTGGGGGGGTCTGGAACGCAACCCCTGCGATCGAGGAGGGATTACTGTACATACATACATACATATATAGCAAAATCCCCGTGCTTCGCAGCGACGAACTGCTTTTAAATTTTTATTAAGAAGAAAAGAAAACTTTTTTAAACTGAGGGAAAATATACCAATAACTATCTGTTAAGGATCTCTTTGTATACCACGTTGCCGGTTCAGCAGTCCGGTTGTAATATGACCAAGCTGTGCACTGAGATAACTAGACGTTGCATTCTCAAAAGTATTGTCCAGGTGGAAAGCAATGTTGCCTCAAATCAATGGCAACCTTTTGTAGGGTGTGTCCCTGAGACTTATTGTCATCGCGAAGCAGAGCCTTACTGGAAATTTGAGGCATTTGAATTGAAATGGGAGATCAGAGGGTATAACGGTGATGCGAGGAATACATTCAGAGTGTGGCGCTCTGCTGTTTTTTTGTGTAGCTGCTTTCACACAGCTTCTCCGCTGCCTTATAAACGAACGCCATATAAGGCCATCGTTTCTCCTTGCTTCGCGGTTCTGTACTGTTTTTTTGTTCGTTTATTACGATTCTTATAGTTATTGTTTAGCTATTCGAGACTTACTTTACTGTTCAGGTACCCATTTCCTTTATTTAATCCGCGGCTTCTACGCTATTTTTTGTTCGTTTAGTATAATTATAGATATTTATTGATTCCCTTCTTTAGCTGACTGCCTGCTCATATAAGACACTCACTTTTGTGAAGCAGCCTTTACACAGCTTCTCCACTGTTTTATAAACGAATGACATATAAAGCCATCCTTTTTCCTTGCTTTTCCAAGGAAGCTGCCTTTTTATTTAATCCATGGGTTCTCCGCTGTTTTATTGTTGGTTTATTACGATTATTATAGTTCTCTTTATATATCACGTCAGTTCAGCACTTTGGTTGTAATATGACAAAGCTGCGCAAGCTCACTGTTGAGAATGCAACGTATAGTTGTCCAGGAGAAAAGAAATCTTGCCTGAAATCAATGGCATCCTTTTGTAGGGTCTGTCCCTGAGACTTATTACTTGTCATTGCGCAGCAGAGCCTTACTGGAAATTGGAGGCATCTGAATTGAAATGGGAGATCAGAGGGTATAAAGGGGATGCGAGGAATACCTTGAGTGTGGAGAAACTCTAGAGACAGTGTGTGTATTAACGTGTGGATTTTTCTGTGAGTATTTGGTGGCAGCGTGACAAAGTTGTTTCCGCAAGACCGCGTTAGCTGTGGAGCTCAACTCGGAGCATATTTTTTTCCTACTTTGTCAAATGCGTTTTTTGAACAGGTTTGAAGGTTGGAAGTGATCACTCGTACTGCGTTCAGTCAGTTCACGTGAGCTGCTCTCTTGTGTGATGTTGTGATGTCCACGGCTTTATTTATTGTTAGCTAAGACCCGGCACATAAAAGTTTCTCGCTACAGCAATTTTAACTCTGTTACAAAGTCTCGTTTATACCTCGTGTCTTCTCATTAAACTTGTATCTCGTGAATAAAGTATTCGGCGTTTTTCTTCAGCGCTCTTTGGGAGCTCTTCCTTCTTTTTCTACGTACTGCGGTCACAGGTGTCACACGCAGCTCCGCCCCCCACGGCCATCGAGCTAACATCCATTACAGTATATGGAGAAAAATAGGTTCCAGTTATGACCGTTACGCGTAGAATTTCGAAATGAAACCTGCCCAACTTTTGTAAGTAAGCTGTAAGGAATGAGCCTGCCAAATTTCAGCCTTCTACCTACACGGGAACTTGGAGAATTAGTGATGAGTGAGTGAGTGAGTCAGTCAGTGAGGGCTTTGCCTTTTATTAGTGTATATATATACACATATATATGTGTATATGTATATGTGTATATGTATATATGTATGTATATATATGTATATGTATATATGTATATGTATGTGATGTATATGATCTTTTAAGGTATATTGTAAAATCTTGCAAGCTGTTATAGGCAATTAGGTTTTTTTGATGATGAGTAGATACATATCTCAGCATTTTAACTGTTTTTGTGGAATTTTCATACTTTTTTTTTTTTTTTACCTAGCACATGTGGCTTAGCTGAAGAACTGGAGCAAGAGAGCAAGAATTCAAAAAAACAAGATCTTCCCAAATCAGCATGTGGAAATGTGAGCATTGTCTTTCATTCTTTATATTATTGTGTTTTGCTTTTTTCACATTGTACATATTGTATATATTTACATTTTAAAAGACACATAATGCAAATGTTTTTTTAATCCACTTCAGTTTGGTGGAACTTTGTAGATGGGTGAAAACGGGCCCGTTTGAAAATGCAGACTATAATCGCACTCTTGATTTGTTGATGCTTATTATGTGGCCCTTGGATCCTGCACATTACAGCGTCTCATTCCCTGATTGGTCACTTTTCTCGGACAAAAAGTGGACAACACAGTGGACATTGAGGTGCTGCTTTCCATTGTGCTTTTGTGTGTGCATCTAAGTTGTATTTGATTTTTACATTTTGAATGCTGCATATATGAGCAAAAGGCAGATTTACTGGTCGCTGGAGTTCTCTGATATATCCCATGGCTGGTGGTGCTACCATCTCTTAAAGGATTTTTATGTTGATGCACACATGCACAGTGTAGGCAAATGTCTATGTCATATGCATTTTCGGTAGTTTTAGTTTTGGCGAAGACAATTCTGTGAGCAATGTGAAGAACCTAGTTTGAATGGTGATCATTTTCGTTTCAAATTGATGTTAAATGAAGACATAGTAGTGAACACATACCTTGCCTGAAAAATTTCAGAACAGTTTTACAACACTTTGTATCCTTGGAAGATGTATTTAATTATGCAGTTTTATCAAAAGAACTGCACAATAGATATAGAAAGGCTTTACAGAAAGAGACTAGTAAGAAAATCACCATAGAATAAATGGAAACACACTATATAATAAATAGTCAAAGGCTTTATATAAAATGTACACATTGTTGATTATCAAGATATATCAAAATGTTTCTATTTGTGTAAACTCTAAAGTTAGTTTAGTAACCACACTTTTCAAATCAGGCTTTTCAGAAAATCACTTTGTCAGATTTGTGACATTTACTGTTGTGAAATCTACAGTTAGGTCCATAAATATTTGGGCAAAGACATTTTTTTTTCTAATTTCGGTTCTGTATTTTACCACAATGAATTTTAAATGAAACAACTCAGATGCAGTTGAAGTGCAGACTTTCACCTATAATTCAGTGGGTTGAACAAAAAGATTGCATAAAAATGTGAGACAGCTAAAGCATTTTTTAACACAATCCCTTTATTTCAGGGGCTCAAAAGTAATTGGACAAATTAAATAACTGGAAATAAAATGTTCATTTCTAATACTTGGTTGAAAACCCTTTGCTGGCAATGACAGCCTGAAGTCTTGAACTCATGGACATCACCAGATGCTGGGTTTCCCCCTTTTTAATGCTCTGCCAGGCCTTTACTGCAGCGGCTTTCAGTTGCTGTTTGTTTGTGGGCCTTTCTGTCCAAAGTTTAGTCTTCAGCAAGTGAAATGCATGTTCATTTGGGTTAAGATCAGCCATTACTTAGCCATTCAAGAATTTCCCACTTCTTTGCTTTAATAACCGCCTGGGTTGCTTTGGCTTGTATGTTTTGGGTCATTGTCCATCTGTATCATGAAACGCCGCCCAATCAATTTGACTGCCATTTAGCTGGATTTGAGCACACAGTATGTCTCTGAACACCTCAGAATTTATTAATGATATGACACAGGACAGAAGCAGCCAAATAAACACTAGTGTCCCAGTGTCACTGGCAGCCATGCACGCCCACGCCATCACACTGCCTCCACCGTGTTGTACAGATGATGCGGTATGCTTTGGATAATGAGCAGTTCCACGCCTTCTCCATACTTTTTTCTTGCCATCATTCTGGTTGATCTTGGTTTAATCTGTCCAAAGAATGTTTTTCCAGAACTGTGCTGGCTTTTTTAGATGTTCTTTAGCAAAGTCCAATCTAGCCTTTCTATTCTTGAGGCTTATGAGTGGCTTGCACCTTGCAGTGCACCCTCTGTATTTACTTTCATGCAGTCTTCTCTTTATGGTAGACTTGGATATCGATATGCCTACCGCCTGGAGAGTGTTGTTCGCTTGGCTGGCTGTTGTGAAGGAGTTTCTCTTCACCATGGAAATGATTCTGCGATCATCCACCACTGTTGTCTTCCGTGGACGTCCAGGTCTTTTTGCGTTGCTGAGTTCTCAGGATGTACCAAACTGTAGATTTTGCCACTCGTAATATTGTAGCAATCTCTCAGATGGGTTTTTTTCTGTTTTTGCAGCTTAAGGATGGCTTCTTTCACCTGCATGGAGAGCTCCTTTGGCCACATGTTGTCTGTTCACAGCAAAATCTTCCACATGCAAGCACCACACCTCAAATCAACCCCAGGCCTTTTATCTGCGTAATTGATAATGACATAACCACACACCTGCCCATGAAATAGCCTTTGAGTCAATTGTCCAATTACTTTTGAGCCCCTGAAATGAAGGGATTGTGTTAAAAAATGCTTTAATGCTTTAGTTGCCTCACATTTTTATGCAATCATTTTGTTCAACCCACTGAAGTAAAGCTGAAAGTCTGCCCTTCAACTGCATCTGAGTTGTTTCATTTAAAATTCATTGTGGTAATGTACAGAACCAAAATTAGAAAAACGTTGTCTCTGTCCAAATATTTATGGAACTAACTGTATGTTTGCTTTGGTATATGCAGGAGAAATTAGCCAATTAATAATACTTACTGGAAAGGAATATTTAATGGATTATTCAAATTCAAATTTCAAATGTTTCAAACTACTGAAGCTTTAATTTTCCGCATCTCCTTCATTTTTCTCTTTTGCATTTGTACAAACTTTAAGGATACCTTTATGAATTTTAAGATTAATCCATTATTTCACTACTGCTGTGAAATGGCCTTTGTTCTGTTGTTTTGTAAGTACCTTACATGAAGAGCAGGATGGGTGTTATGAGCTTGGTTTTGTTGGTTCATGTAAGGACTCTTGCAGCAGAGTTTTGAATTAACTGGAGATGTGATATAAGATTTGAAAGGGAGTTACAATAATTGATGTGGGATGTGATAAAAGCATGGACAGGTTTCTCAGCATTAGAAAAGGAGAGAAAGGAGCAAACAAGGAATATGTTATGAAGGTGGACGTAAGAAAGTTTCTTAGTGTGGTTTATGTGGGTGGAGTAAGAAAGGGAGGAATCAAAAATGACAAAAAGATTCCTTGCATTAGTAGAAGGACTAATGCGATCACCATCAAGAATGACTGAAAAGGAGTTTTCTTTTATTTTCTTAAGTTGTGCTTTAGTGTCAATTTGCAGGAGTTCAGTTTTGCTGCAATTTAATTTTAAAGAGTTCTGCTCCATCCAGGTTTTAATTTCACTGAGGCAGGTTGTGAGCTGAGAAATCTCTGATGAAGTTTTGCTTTGAATATTGAAATAGAGTTGAGTATCATCTGCATAAAAATGATAACCCAGTCCAAAGCTATGAATAATATGGTCTAGGGCAGTGTTTCCCAGCCTTCGGTCCTGTGGTCCTCTGTGACTGCAGGTTTTTGTTCCAACCAGATTTCTAATCAGTGACAACACCTGATAGCACTGATCTCATTTCATTAGCTGGTATTTTTTTTCTTTTATTCTACATTCAGAAAAGCACAGCAGCATGATTTTTACATTTATAAGACATTTAGAAATATGTCTGCTTTTGCTATAGATTTAAATGCTTAACTCTCTTTTGTTGATTTCATTATATTTTGCCCTTTCTCTGTGCAGTTTTTCTCCTTCGTTGAATCTTATTAATGACAATTCAAAATGAGCAGAGCAGTCATGCTGGCAAACAACACTGAATAATCAAAGGTTGCAAGTACTTTAGCATCAGACCCACCAATTAGTAAATAATCGATTAATGAAACAATCAGAACACCTAGAAAACTAGAATGAAAATCAAGATGAAAATATTGTTAATAAAAGAAAAAAATACATTATTCCCATATAACTGCTTGTTACATTTTAATATTAATATATCATTTTTTTTTTATTTTTTACCAAACTTGGTTTTCTAATTTCTAGATTGTTTCCAAAACACATAACTTGGGAAATACCACATCACTTAATTAGCACAGGAGTCCGATTAAAAACAGAAGCTGGTTGGAACAAAAATCTGCAGCCACCTTTGGGTGTTGGGGACCGAGGCTGGGAAACACTGGTCTAGGGGAAGCATATAGATGCAGAGGGCCGAGGACAGAGCCCTAAGGAACTCTTTGCGTGACTGCCGCTGAACTGGACCTTCTGTTGCCAAGACTAACAAATTCTTGCCTTTCAGTCAGATAGGACTTGAACCACTGAGGGCAGTGCCAGAGATACCCAGAATGGTCTCCATTCTCAACAGTAGAATGTAATGTTTAACAGTGTCAAAAGCTGTACTGAGATTTAACAGAATCAATATGCTAGTTTGTCCAGAGTGAGTTGGAGGCTACAACATGATCAAGAACTTTTGACAGAAAAGGTTAAGTGAGAGAGAGGCTGGAAATTGTTAAGATTGTCAGTATCAAGACCAGACTTTTTTAACATTGGGGTTATAGAAATGATTTTAAAAGTGGTTGGTACAAACCCAGTGTCATTGGATGTATTTATTAATGTTGTAACAGTTGGGAATATAGCATGAAGGCAGGATTTAAGAAGTATGGTGGGGATGGGGACCAGTACATAAGTAGTCGGCCTCATTTTACAAAGAAAGTCATTAACAGACACAGATGTGACTGATGGAAATTTAGAAAATCAGCTGGATGCAGTGGGAGGACAGGGAAAGATATAAATGGGTGATGGATTTATGTTAGTTGAATTATTTACATCTTTAATTTTATTATGGAAAAAGTGGAAGAGAGTTGAGAGAGTTTATTGGGATAGATGTAGGTTGAACTAGTTTATTAATTACAAAGAACGAAACCCCCTGGTTATCATGGACACTTTCTATTATTCTCCCATACTGCGTGTTCTTGGCTACCGTTCGTGCATCCCTGTAAGCGCTTTGATGGTCAGAGAAAGCTTGGATATGCACAGTTGAGGCCAGTCTTATGTGACATTCTCTCAAGGTGTTGGCCAGCTACTTTCATAGACCGTAATTCTGAATTATACCGTGGATCTGAACGCTTATAGGAAACTTCATTATGTTTTAATGGAGCTGTTTTATCTAGTGCTGAGTTATAGTAGTCACCAAGATTTATCTAGCATTGCTGGAATAGGTGAAGACAGAAAATGATCAGAAATGGATCCAGCAAGGAGGGAGAGGTAATGAGACAGTGAAATGTACTGCTTTATGATCAGAGTCCCAAATCACTGCTATAAGTGTTGCCAACAGATAAACCAAAAACTCAATAAACTATACAAATGCTGTGTTTGCTGATTAGTTTTCAGCAATAAAGTACTGTATATTGTGTTCCAGCTGTACTAACCAAGTGTGTACGTCTCAAAGGTATACAGGTGCTGGTCATAAAATTAGAATATCATGACAAAGTTGATTTATTTCAGTAATTCCATTCAAAAAGTGAAACTTGTATATTAGATTCATTCATTACACACAGACTGATGTATTTCAAATCTTTATTTCTTTTAATTTTGATGATTATAACTGACAACTAATGAAAGTCCCAATGAAAGTCCTAAATTCACTATCTCGAAAAATTTAGAATATTGTGAAAAGGTTCAATATTGAAGACACCTGGTGCCACACTCTAATCAGCTAATTAACTCAAAACACCTGCAAAAGCCTTTAAATGGTCTCTCAGTCTAGTTCTGTAGGCTACACAATCATGGGGAAGACTGCTGACTTGACAGTTGTCCAAAAGACGACCATTGACACCTTGCACAAGGAGGGCAAGACACAAAAGGTCATTGCTAAAGAGGCTGGCTGTTCACAGAGCTCTGTGTCCAAGCACATTAATAGAGAGGCGAAGGGAAGGACAAGATGTGGTAGAAAAAAGTGTACAAGCAATAGGGATAACCACAGCCTGGAGAGGATAGTGAAACAAAACCCATTCAAAACTGTGGGGGAGATTCACAAAGAGTGGACTGCAGCTGGAGTCAGTGCTTCAAGAACCACCACGCACAGACGTATGCAAGACATGGGTTTCAGCTGTCGCATTCCTTGTGTCAAGCCACTCTTGAACAAGAGACAGCGTCAGAAGCGTCTTGCCTGGGCTAAAGACAAAACTGCTGCTGAGTGGTCCAAAGTTATGTTCTCTGATGAAAGTAAATTTTGCATTTCCTTTGGAAATCAAGGTCCCAGAGTCTGGAGGAAGAGAGGAGAGGCACAGAATCCACGTTGCTTGAGGTCCAGTGTAAAGTTTCCACAGTCAGTGATGGTTTGGGGTGCCATGTCATCTGCTGGTGTTGGTCCATTGTGTTTTCTGAGGTCCAAGGTCAACACAGTCATCTACCAGGAAGTTTTAGAGCACTTCATGCTTCCTGCTGCTGACAAACTTTATGGAGATGCAGATTTCATTTTCCAACAGGACCTGGCACCTGCACACAGTGCCAAAGCTACCAGTACCTGGTTTAAGGACCATGGTATCCTTGTTCTTGATTGGCCAGCAAACTCGCCTGACCTTAACCCCATAGAAAATCTATGGGGTATTGTGAAGAGGAAGATGCAATACGCCAGACCCAACAATTCAGAAGAGCTGAAGGCCACTATCAGAGCAACATGGGCTCTCATAACACCTGAGCAGTGCCACAGACTGATCAACTCCATGCCACGCCGCATTGCTGCAGTAATCCAGGCCAAAGGAGCCCCAACTAAATATTGAGTGCTGTGCATGCTCATACTTTGCATGTTCATACCTTTCAGTTGGCCAACATTTCTAAAAATCCTTTTTTTGCATTGGTCTTAATTGATATTCTAATTTTCCGAGATACTGAATTTGGGACTTTCATTAGTTGTCAGTTATAATCATCAAAATTAAAAGAAATAAACATTTGAAATACATCAGTCTGTGTGTAATGAATGAATCTAATATACGAGTTTCACTTTTTGAATGGAATTACTGAAATAAATCAACTTTGTCATGATATTCTAATTTTATGACGAGCACCTGTACTGTATTTTTGTATATGAAATATAAATAAGATCAAGTCAGGCATGCTACCATTTGTGGACTTCTAAATTGGGCACAGACCAGAAGTAAGATGGTGGTTCTGTTAAATGCAAAACATCATCTCATTTTTTCTTCATTTTTTTTTTCTGTTTTCACTGTAAAATTTTCAGTGTGGTTGCATTTCTCTGTGCTTCAAGAGGAGTCCTTAAATACACGGCAAACACCAGTGTCATCTGCAACAGAGAAACGATGACTCCGGGATGCTGACCTTTGTACACGTTTCCAGTCACCTTCCATCTTATGGCTTTGTTCTATTGCCCATTTTATTTGCCATTTTCCACTATGTCATTTTCTTTTAAACTGCCTCTTAGGATAGCACCCTGGAGTTGTCTTTTCTTCATTGCCAGATGACATGTATTTAGGGAAGGTGTTTGTCAAACCACAGACTTTAATGTCGTTTCCTCATCTAACAAACTATTGTGTTTGTTAGATCCAGTTTGCCCTGAAGTTTCAAGATTGTTATAGACATCTTTCATTAATTCTTCAGGTTCTTGGCAGTTTGTCACATGGAATTAACTTTATTCATAAAAACCATCAACTCTTATGGTTCTTGAGAAAGCTGTTGTCGTTTTTGAACTCTGAGCTGAACTTTAGGAGAGCCAGTACCCTGCAACCCAAGAGAACAGAATAAGAGGTTTTAGTGGTACTAATGCAATTACAAAGTTTTCTCTAATTTATTTTTTTTGGTATGCTTTATTAATCCCACAGGGCCAGTCATTGTACAGTGCCCCTAGAGCAATTTTAAAGTGATAAACAATTAACTTTAAAATTGATTAATTAAGGATAAGCTAAAGGAGTTTGCCATCAGGAAACTTTCAAACAGTAACAGTTATAACCAGAAATTGAATGTTGCTGTTTTATATTAATTAGTCATGGATCATTTTAGCTTACTTTTCCTATGCCATAGCCAAATGATGGCTTTTTAATCTTGAATTGTTGTTATTTGATGCAAATAAATTAATTACTCATAGAAATGAATTTATAAATGCTGTACCAAGTAGATTTCTTGTTATATCAGTGAATAAACTTTTGTTTTAACAATAGTTTTCATTGTATTTCCATACATCTTTTTGTTTAATATGTCAGTATTTGGTCATTTTGTCTCTGCAGTGCTATCTTGGTGATGCTTTCCGTTGTGCCAGTTGCCCCTACCTAGGAATGCCTGCATTCAAACCTGGAGAGAAGGTGCTACTGGAGGAGACTAATCTTCAAGATATTTAAAGAAAATTACCAAAAACATTTTTGGAAGCAGTGATGAAATCTTTGCGGTTCAGAGTCAGTGAGGCTAAGAGAGGGACCCAAATTATTAGTTATCAGTTTCTCAAAATTGCCTTCTTTCACTGCAGTTTAGCTTTGTATTTTTTAGTAAATGCATTAAGATTATAAGTGATGTTTGTACCTTAATGACCTAGTAGATGGTCATAAGCCATGTAAGATGAGAAATAACTGAGGTCTCTCAATTTAACAAATGGAAATGATGCACATTTCATTAAGATTCATGTGAGATTTACATGTCCTTTAAAATACATCTAGATCTCTTTAAAAAATTTGCATTTAATTTAGATATTTGTACAACAAACTATATGACACAAGTATGCATTTTATTGAATATAACATTTTCTGATATTCAGAAGGAAAATAGTTACTTTTGGAAAAGTAAAGTTGATGATGAATGTGTGTCATAACTGATTGTATTACACAATAATAAAGACCATCACGCATAGGGATTGATGCTTTGGTGTTGTTTGTATATCACATATTCTGTATTCTATTTTTACAACTATGACTGCTGCTTCAGCATGCTACTTTTTTAGTTAAACTGACAGATGTTTTAATATTTTAATATAAAACATAATTTAGTAATACAGACATGTTCCAAAGCCATTGGTACAGTCTCATCCCCCTGGTGCCAGTGTAACTCCAATAGTGACTGTAATATAGACTTTAGTTCAAAGTGCTTGTTTTACAAAATTGTTTCTCATCCTGGAAAAACCTTGGCATGCCTGCTCCATCTTCTTCTGGGCAACATACTCATTTGATGCTCTGTGCCATGGGAAACTTAGAATGACCACCCTCAGCCATAAATATCTTGCCCTTTGCTTAGTTAGGAATTAAAGTTACTTATTGTCCCTTGCTTATTTTTTTTTCCACTTTGAGGTTATACTGGTCATGACAAGTTAAGCACCTTTTCAAATTATAGAAAGCATCCAGCGTATCAAAACAATTTTGTTATGTTAAACACTGCTAATACTTTATATTTTACTTTTTGACTATGATGTGTATTGAATGCAGAAGACAATTTATTTGTTGCCAGATGGTGTCCGGGCTGACTAAAAAATGAGGCATAAAAGATTAATGTGTGTGAATCAACAGAATATTGAAAGATCTACATGAGAAACATTAGATTTAATAATTTGTGGGGTTTGATTTATTTTTAAATATTTAAAATTAAAGCTTCTGCCCTTAGCCAATGTTTAAAAGCAGTGGTGGGCACTGGTGAAATTTGGAAATGATGAAAATGTCTGGATTGGATTTAGAAAACCTCACAGATCAAAAGACACATCAGGTATTATAGTCAATATAAAACAACACGTGGGAATCAACCTTATAGCTTAGTTAAGAATGGCACATCGGTACAAATGCTTGCAGTTGTCCTACACAACTGAGGACCTGCATTCAATACCTGGACCAACCATTGTTTGTGCTCACTCTTCTTTTATCCTTATGGAATTTCTTTCAGTAGTTCCTCTTTCAACTTGAGTTCTGGGGTAGGCTTGTTGGAGTCACCAAATTATCACAGCGTTGTTTCCCATCAGGCTTATTCCTTTGACAATTGTAAATCCACAATGACTTTAAAATCCTCATTCAGTTTTTAATACCATATACTGTTAAAAAGAGTATATAATTCTTTCCTAAAATATAGTTTCTATTAAACGTTTGCATCTCTGGATTGTCGTGGTTCAAAATTCATGGTTATATCACCAGAGGTAGGTTGAAAGGTAAGACTGTAATCAACTACACAGATTTTCTCTTCTGTGATCTCCAAAGCTGACCTGAAGAAGTAAACGGCTTGCTTGTGGTGCAGATTCCATTTGCAGTGATCCTGTGGAGAGGAGGAGGGGAAAAAAAGGCAAGGATAACAAAAGCAACACCACCTCAGTTTCAGAAAAATTGAACAACGTTGGTTTCAGTTTTACTTCCAGATGCTCAGGCAGAAATATTGCACTCCCAAGACAAGATGGCACCATTTTCCTACAGCCATTTCTGCCTAATGAAGATGTGGTTGTGTGCAATACAAACTTAGTACTAGTCACTGTATTGTGTATACTTGTACCAACATCCCTAGTCCTAGTAATTCTACTTAGCTGGAGTCTTTGGTACAGAAAGAGGCATTAATTCAAATAAAAATAAACAAATTAAATATTTAATGAGGCACAAAGCTGACTGAAGCCATGAAACAGTGTGTCCCACCTGCCCCACTTTGTCAGGTAATGTATATAACAAATTGCTAATGGCTGGTGTGTGTGTGTGTGTCCAGTCTTCTGGGCAATCGGATTGGTCAGTTGCTGTGGTTACTTAGTCAAACACGATCAAGACAGGATGTGCCACACAAGGGAGGTTCACACACACACACACACACACACACAGTAATACTGAAAAGAGGCCTAGGAGGAAATGCGGAGAGTCTCCTTCAGACATGAGATGTATAAAAAAAAAAATGCAAATATTTTTGAAAAAGAAATTGAAATGAAGGGTTTCGAGAGGCAGGTTTTACAGCAAGGTAACAGAGGAAGCTCCAGCCAAGACAGGTGGAGACACCCGAGGATGCAGAAGAAAGGCATAGGACAAACACTGAGGCTACGTATAAGGCAAGAGGTATCAAGCATTTTTTAATTTATTCTGTTACCCAACTAGTAATAGTAAAAATATTAAGATACATACCCGTTTATTAGGTGGCTGCACCAGTCCAGTGCTCACTGTTATGTCATCAGTTAAATGATAGTCCATCCACAAAACCACCCCATGACAGCGACCTTCCCTAAAACACAACAAATGGTACTTGGTATTTAACATGTCAACGTGCGGTGGTGTGATATCAAGTTTGTTTTTCCTCCCCAAGAGGCTCAGATTTTTCTTCCCCCCCAAGAATGGTTCTTTCAAATATAAAAAAAAATTAGCTTTCTGTTTCAAGATTAATCTGAAAAAATTTTGAAACTAGTGTGATATAGCGGGTCCACGGCTTCTGAAAAAAGTCAGGTTTTTTAAATCCTTATAGCCGTGTCGTTCTCCGTGGGCGCGATTGCACAACCGCGGGGAGTTAATGGGGTGATTGGAGCGAGTCGCACCTGCACGTGAGGGTGCAGTCACTCTTGTTTGCCTCATTGGCTTCCTGCGGTGTGTAATTAAGACGCTGTGCCCACGGAGGCAGAGAGAGGGGGATAAATCAGGAATCGTGGGAAAAAAAAAGATAAATCAGGAAAAGAAATGGAAGGAGGTAGAACGATGTGAGAAGGAGGTTAAAGTACAGCAATGGCAGTCTAGGCTGGATGATCTGGCCACCTTAAGAGAGAGACAGAACGAGCGGGGGCCCCGCGAAGGAGCGTTAGATGGAGGCGCTCTAGGGGGCTAGTTCGCCCCACTGACAATTAGCGAGTGGGGTGAGCAGGAGTGGTGTCATCCCGCTGGATCTGAGGAGCGACTACGGGTGCGCGAAAGATCACGGGAGGAGAGCCAGCCTCGTAGGTCTGGCAGTGACGTCCTGATGGAGTCCGAGACGGACGGAGGTTGACAGAAGAGCTCGTGACTGTTGGATCTCCGCGGCTGCAAGTAATGGTGAGCCGGGGAGAGAGTGATGGAGGTGGGCCAGAGAACAAGAAGGGCGTGAGAGACTGCGTTTTTAACCTCTACATTTTTTTCCTCAGATTTTAAAGGATTTATTTATGGTTGATGGTTTTAACACCACTGGACACTTGATTTTTATGGATTTATTTATTGAACTTTGACGCTGCACTTTTGCACTTTTTGTTTTTGAATAAAGCACTTTATGGAATATCCCCTGGCCTTGAGAGATTTGTGCCTATGTGTCAGCTCATCTCGGTGACATTATCGACGGTGTTGGGTTCAAGGGCTCCTGAACAACAATAGGGGGATGGAGTCGAACTCGCATCGTCACAACTAGTAGTATTGTGTAGTTATAAGGTAATTGGTACATAGAGTACTTCTGGGAATACAAATATGCACTGTGAGAACTGACGTCTATCCAAATAACTGAGTGTAGTATTTAATTAAATCATTTGGTAACATATTAAAAACCTTCCTGGATATGTGTGCTGTTGTGCAGACTCCATGATCAAGTGTAACATAAGGAATCCTGAGAAATCCTTAAAAGAGTTACATAGCAAAGGCCATGCACATTCTCCACTATGCTGGAAATGCTTCAGGTTACCTATATTTGTATTTTTCAGTGTAACCTCCTTACCTTTGCAGTTGTAAAGTTCCTTGAGAGTTCAGCGCATTTGCTGGAACATGTTGGCGGAAGTTAAAGGTCATGACCTCTTTTGGCCCTGAGACTGCCCAACATGGATATTCCCATAGAGGATGTGATTCTGCTTCCTTGGATTCCCTGAAATCCAATGATTTCTAAATGTTCCAAAATATACAGAAAAATTTAATTCTGGCTATGAAATACATCTAGTAAATTTATCACTGACTGTGTCAATATAAGTATTCTTCAATGAGAAAATTAAAAATAAGATCTCAGATCAAACCAAATACTAGCTTAGCAGACCCTGCCGCACATTGCATTCAGCACTTTAGTAATTTTAACCGTGTAACTCACCAGGAAGTCTTAACTTTAATTACTAAAATGAAGCCCACTACTTGTTCCCTAGATCCAGTGCCAACAAAACTAGTAAAAAGTGCAATGGATGTTCTTGCAGCGCCTATTCTAACCGTTATCAATAGTTCATTACTGCATGGCACCGTACCTGATGCACTAAAAGTGTCAGTTATTAAACCATAACTTAAAAAGTCAGACCTAGACCCACACATACTAAATAATTATAGGCCTATTTCAAATTTACCATTTCTCTCTAAAATACTAGAAAAAGTAGTCGCCAGTCAGCTTCAGTCACACCTTACGCATTACAATTTTGAGAAATTCCAGTCTGGCTTTCGCACTGGTCATAGTACAGAAACGGCACTAACACGGGTTGTAAATGACATTCTGATATCCTCTGATGAAGGAAATTCCACTGTAATTATGTTGTTGGACTTAAGTGCAGCATTTGACACCATTGACCATTCTATTTTACTGCACAGGCTAGAAAACGATGTTGGGCTTACAGGCCCTGTGCTCGCTTGGTTCAGTTCTTATTTATCAAATCGATTCCAGTATGTACAGAAATGTGCTGACAGTACTCCATCATTATACACAGAAGTTCAATATGGTGTCCCGCAGGGCTCAGTACTGGGACCTTTACTGTTTTCACTTTACATGCTTCCACTGGGATCTCTCATTAGGAAACATAATGTTAATTTTCACTCGTATGCAGATGACACCCAGTTATACCTTTCATTTAAATCAAATGAAGTTTCTCCGATGTTGTCTTTAATTAGTTGTGTTAGTGAATTAAAGGAATGGATGAATGAGAACTACTTGTCTTTAAATACAGATAAAACAGAGATGTTAATTGTTGGAGGGAATGACGCTGATCACAGCAATATTTTGTGTCATTTAACTCAGTTGGAATCCCAATTAATTTTACTGAATCAGCCCGCAATCTAGGAGTTATCTTTGACTCTAGCATGTCATTTAAAGCACATATTACAAAGTTGTCCAAAACATGTTTTTCCATCTTAAAAATGTTAGGAAATTAAGGCCTTTCTAAATAAACAGGATTGTGAGAAATTAATTCATGCATTTATCTCTAGTAGGATTGACTACTGCAATGCGGTGTTCACTGGCTGTTCAAACTGTTCTCTATACAGCCTCCAGTTAATCCAAAATGCGCTGCAAGAATTATTACAAGAACAAGAAAATATGAACACATAACTCCAGTTCTTAAATCTTTACACTGGCTCCCAGTTAAGTTTAGGGCAGATTTCAAAATCCTCCTTTTAACATATAAAGCATTAAATGGCCAAGGTCCGGCTTACTTGTCTGAACTTATCATGACTTACAAACCTGAGCGCATTAAGATCTCAAGATGCCGGTCTGCTTAGGATTCCAAGGATTAATAAAATAACAGTGGGAGGTCGAGCTTTTAGTTACAGGGCCCCTAAACTGTGGAATGGTCTTCCTGCTTCCATAAGAGATGCCCCTTCAGTCTCAGCCTTTAAATCCCGGCTGAAGACTCACTACTTCAGTTTAGCATATCCTGACTAGAGCTGCTGATTAACTGTACATACTGCATCTCTGTTGTTAGTCATTAGCACTAAAACATAAGTAACATGATAATTATATTTGAATACTAACCCTCACCTATTGTTTCTGTTCTCGGTATCCAAATGTGGCAATTGGTGCCACGGCCCACCTGCCAAGTTGTTTGCCTGCCTATGGTAAAGTCATCCCTGATAGAGGATCACAGGAATCATGGGAAAGAGGGGTCCTTTTATCGGAGCAACATTTCAGCCGTGGCATGGCCAAATGGGGAGGCAGCTAGATGGAGGAGGTCTCCAGGACTCTAAAAATATCCAAATCTTATTATGCGATATCATCTACTGTTAAATTCTGCTCCATACTTCTAAAATTTTTATTATTATGCTGTATTAAGGATTTGTTCTGTTCTGTGTTGTATGGACCCCCTTCTTTTGACACCCACCGCACGCCCAACCTACCTGGAAAGGGGTCTCTCTTTGAACTGCCTTTCCCAAGGTTTCTTCCATTTTCCCTACAAGGTTTTTTGGGAGTTTTTCCTTTTCTTCTTAGAGATTCAAGGCTGGGGGGCTGTCAAGAGGCAGGGCCTGTTAAAGCCCATTGCGGCACTTCCTGTGTGATTTTGGGCTATACAAATATAAACTGTATTGTATTGTAAGTACATGATTATGTAAAGGAAGCAGACCCCCCTCATTTCAGAGTACATCACTGTAAAGGCATTTAGATAATTGACTTGTTCTGGGCTCACACAGTGAATCAGTAATGAAGTCTGAGCTTGTAATTACTGCAGTTTCCACTCCCACCCATCTAGTTATCTAGCCAGTTGTCCATATTGGCTTGACCTGTTTGTAAAACAAGGATGTAGAGACCCAAAAACAAAGTCTACAACGGGACAGGACCACATTGACTCTTAATGACAAATCTGCTACAACTTAATCAAGACAGGATGTGGTTAGATCCATCAAGTGCTTGAGAAATAAATGGGGTGCACCAGAATGAAATTTAACTTGGTCAAGCTGAGATCTGTGGTGCTAAAAAGAAGGGGAGATTTTATTTAAATTCAATTTCAGCATTGCTGGCATAAACATCCCAACCATTTCCATGGGGCAGTTAAAAATCTTATCAAGGTCTTGGACAGCCTTAGAGACCGACCATCAATCCATGCTTCCTGTACTGAGCTGGAAGTTTGGCTGTTTAGGATCAGCCTCATCTACCAGGAAAATGTAAGACATGGTATCTTACTTGGGATTCTTGGTATATATTGTGGTTCAGCACGTACAGAACATGAGAGAAACAATGTAGGGATAAAGAATGATGCAATTTAGCAACATTTAAATATGTACAGTAAGTTGATACTTTCTGCCAGAAAAGTCTGCAGTATTGCTTATAAGGAGGCTCCACAGAATGAAATACAATAAGTTTTTGTCTTTTAAGCCTACTTTAATAACACCACTCATACTATTTTTAGGACTGTATCCTTCAATACGTGAATATTAATAATAATAAATTTTATTTATAGGGCACTTTACATTAGCAGTAAATCTCAAAGTGCAACATAAAACGTTTAAACAAAGGCAAGGCAAGATAAAAACAGATAAAACAACAATAATTATAGCGTTCTTGTTAATAAGCTTTCCTAAATAGAAAAGTCTTTAGCTGTTTTTTTAAAACAGCCCACAGTCTGCTGTGTTCTTATGCTCTCTGGTAGGGCATTCCAGAGCCATGGAGCAGCATTTCTTTCTACCCATCATTGCATATATTCACACTCATACCTACTGTATATACAAACACACAGACACATTGTACCATTGCTTCCTCCTTATAAAGTACTTTATGCTGACAATAAAAATGATTATTTTTCAATTTCCTTCCATATTTATACGTGAACAATAACACATAAAAGAAAAAAAGTGCTTTGACTTGTGAAACTGACCTGAATCATCTCATCCATCACACTCACATCGAACCCTTCACATGAGCCGCAAGGACTTCTTATTCTCCACAGATCCTGATGGAACGTCAAATAATAAAAACTCAATCATAAGAAGATACATCTACCATGCATATCAACAGAAGCAGAATATTAACGCTAGCTTAACTAGAACCTGCTCATGACTGTTTTTTTTCAACCCCTCATATATAGGATGGAAACCTTCAAAATGGTCCATCAACTGTACTCCATCCATCCATTTTCCAACCCGCTGAATCCGAACACAGGGTCACGGGGGTCTGCTGGAGCCAATCCCAGCCAACACAGGGCACAAGGCAGGAACCAATCCCGGGCAGGGTGCCAACCCACCGCAGGACACACACCCACACACCAAGCACACACTAGGGCCAATTTAGAATCGCCAATGCACCTAACCTGCATGTCTTTGGACTGTGGGAGGAAACCGGAGCAGAGGAAACCCACGCAGACACGGGGAGAACATGCAAACTCCACGCAGGGAGGACCTGGGAAGCGAACCCAGGTCTCCTGTGAGGCAGCAGCGCTACCACTGCGCCACCATGCCACCCCTTACTCTGTAAATGTAAGTAGCAATTAATTACTATAGCGCTACATTTTTGTCCAACTCTGATAACTGACATGTCAGTATTGTTTATTACATTGGATTTCGGGATTTTTTTTTTTTTAATCCTCCAATAATATAACATATCACAGCAGCTTGAATTACCTTAAATTCCACGGCAACCATAAAAAGTGATGCAGAATGAGGCATGATAGTGACATCATCTTCCAAATGCTGAGAAAGGGCAGTGCGGCAATACCAGAAATACAGACTGTGCCAGGGCAGCAAACAAGAAGTGAAGAAGGGCTCTCCAATTAGCACCGATACCTGGAAGAGGAGGAGAACTTTGTGCCTGCCATGCGACACCTTCCCACACATTCAATATTCAAGAAAAAAACATTGCATATACCTTTTCACCTCCAAAACTTTCTGAAGTTAAGAGCTCGGGCCGACTATCCAAAAGATGAATTGTTCCAGTAAGATTGTTGGCAGCAATAACCTGAAAAAACAAAAAAATAATAATAGTTTAAAAAATTACCTGTAGTTCTCCTTAGGAAGTTTTTGCACATCTCTGATAATCTTTAGAGCAGGGGTCTCCAACATGTCGCTCGCGAGCTACCAGTATCTCGCAACCCCTTTCCAAGTAGCTCACCAAAGGGTTAATGAATCCTACATAAATTTGAAAACTTGATTAATCAAATTAGGGATGGGCGATCTTTTCCAAAAAATCATCATGATCCTTTTAACACAAAATCACGATCCACAATCTGAATTGCAATCTCTTTTCATTGTGGCATACACTTAAGAGACTATCCGGAGTCAAACTCATCAAGACGTAAGTAACACTTTATTTTAAATATCAAACAAAGTTGAATTCAATTATACTCTTGTTCACTAGCTAAGCGGAGTTAAGGAACACACCATGAAGCTGGCAAGTGAGTGAGGAAGGCCCCTCCACTCGGCCCGCTGCATGTTTCTCGGATTTGCGCAAAAATAACTCGGTACCGCAAGCAAACTATGATACATAGCAAAATGAGAGAAGTCGCAAAATCAACTGGAATGTTCAAGCAAATTATAGAAAAATAAACAATCTAAATCCGCTAAGTAGTTCTCTGGAAGTCTCAACAGCATTCTCAGCATTTCTGGCACTTAGTAAAGCCAGATAACTATAAGAATCTTCACCAAGCAGCTCTGAAAATGTCTGCTTTGTTTGGGTCTACATACAACAGTGAGTCGGCCTTTTCTGACATGAATGTCATGATATCAAAGTTCAGAACAAGACTGACAGGTGAACATTTAAATGAGCTACACTCCACCATACACCTCTCTTGTTGACTTCATGCAGTGCCAGTCCTCTGACTAACTGAAAAACACATCACACATACAACTGGACACGTGAAGTGAAACAGTGACATGTAACAAAATGAAAAATGAATAAGTAATATCTGTGTATTTGGAATTGCATTGTTTTGCTTTGACAGCATTCATATTTTAATTCAATAGTATAAGATACACTAGAAAATGCATACAGACATAGAAAATGCACTTGCAGGTGAACAATATTTTTTGTGATGTTTTAATGCAAAATGTGGGTTCTGGACACCAACATTTTGTAAATGTTCAGGCAAAACAAGGTTATTCAGTTTGTTTGGGTTGAAATAAGTTATGAGAATAAACGTTAGAAAACATTTATTAGCTCTCAGCCATTTTCATTTTGTAAAAGTAGCTCTCAGGGGAAAAAAAGATTGGAGACCCCTGCTGTGGAGCCTGTGTCTCCCATCTCTGTTACCATTAACAGAGAAAATCAAGTTTTTGTTGTAAGCATACCTGCTCTATTACTTTATGAGCCATGCCAAAGCTTTCCAGACTGTATACCTACAACAGCAAGAGAAAGAGAGATGATGAAATCTTAGACTTGACCCTATTCATTTTCAAGCTGCATAGAAAATAAACAAACACTATAATGTAATTATATATAATTATATAACTATAATGATAATTACGTTCTGAAAATACATAAGCATTACGGCAAAATAGGACATACTTCTAACAGCTTTAAACAAAGGGCTAATTTACAATATTTATGGTTCTTTATGATGTTGGTTACTCTATAATCGGTCTGTGAGTTAATAGAAACATGAGTGTCGTACTTGTATTGGGGATGAGAAGAATAAAAGTTTAGGGGACAGCATAGAATACTGGAAAGAGAAATGAAGGAGTTTCCATACTAAGGAAAGCTAGTCAAAGACTGATATGCAGTGATGAGATAGCTAGCTGTGTAGAGAATAAGAACGCTTAAGGCACAGAAAAGGTGTTACAAGGGCCACACTAGAGACCAAAAACTGAAGACATTACTGGGATACAATGACAATATCTGGGATGCAAAAATAGACATGGGAAATATGAAGCCCACATGCGCAAAATGCGGTCTTACCTCAATGTGGATAAGTAGCATACCAGCAAAAATGTAAAAACAGCATTCATCTGTTAAAAGCTGTTGACAAACTGTTGTGATGTGAAATTTTGCATACAACTGGATATATTTTGTATGTCTTTATTTGTAACTTAGGCAAAGCAATGTAACATTAGTGTTACATTAGTTTAGAAGCATTTATGTTTACGCCCCTAGGACTAAGTCAGGAAAGTGCATTTTACGACAGGGTTGGTGGAAGTGCCTCAAACAAGTATGGCCAATATTTCTCTGCTGTAGTCTCTCAGTCAACCCCCTCAGGAAAGACAGGCTGCCTAACTGGCAAGCTTTACTTTAACACATGGTTTGGAGGGCAGGTGTGAAGATTGGTCTGAAGTATGGCTGTTTGGAACTGTCTTGTGACAGAAGCCTTTAAGTACCTCAACGCCATATTGGCTCTAGGGGTTGGACAGAAAACCTATAAATTTGCTTGCTTTATCTCACCCTCTCTCTTACCAAACTGATGAAAGACCATCTCACAGCATGAACTGAAGAGAACAACACAATGAAGAGCACAGCTCAGCCGCCATGTTGAGACAGGCATGCGGCTTGTTCTGAAGAAAGCTGACCACAAATGATGCCTTAACTAGAGACATTTTAAGTAACTAACAAGTCTGTGTGCCGCCTGAAACTACACATCACCATTTATCAGGATGTTTGGTTGCCTATATTCAAATGTACTTTGCATATTGTTATTATATTATCAATAATACATGATTTAAAGTGTAATTTAACTCTTCTTGTCTTTTACTACACCTAATTGCCTGAGGTTATAAATGTAGAAGTGAAGTTATATGGTACAGTACTTTATAAACAGTGGCAAGACTGAGATTTGAGGCATTCTGACAAAGGCTACATATTAATAATAAAAAATGAGAAAGTAGAGTAAAATATTACTCTACCAAGACAAAACACCAACTTACAGTTGCAACTAAGAACTCTTGTTCTAGGTATTATTCAGGAGCAGATGCCCTAACTCTCCTTAGCCTTTTTCACAAGAGACACCGCATTCACAGAATCATGCCCAGTACAGTAATCCCTCCTCGATCGCGGGGGTTGCATTCCAGAACCCCCACGATTGGTGAAAATCCGCGAAGTAGAAACCATATGTTTGTATGGTTATTTTTATATATTTTAAGCACTTAAAAACTCTCCCACACTGTTTATAAATATTTTCCGCACAGTTATACAGTAAACCCTCGTTTATAGCGGTTGATCCGCTCCAGACAGATAAATGAATTTCCAAGAAGTAGGATTCTTTATTTATAAATCTAATATTTTCGCAGTTAGGGCATTGAAAACCTGCTTACGACCTTCTAAATACGTTTTTTAACATTATTAGAGCCCTCTAGACATGAAATAATACCCTTTAGTCAAACGTTTAAACTGTGCTCCATGACAAGACAGAGATGACAGTTCTTTCTCACAATTAAAAGAATGCAAACATATCTTCCTCTTCAAGGTGCGCATCAGGAGCGGAGAATGTCAGAGAGAGAGAGTATAGTAAACAATCAAAAATCAATAGGGCTGTTGCGCTTTTAAGTATGCAAGCACCGCGATAAAGCGGCACAATGAAGGACTCAATGTGAAGGTAGCCTTTCAGCATTTTTTTTTTTACAGGCGCGTCCGTATCTTCTAAGCAAACAGCCACTGTGCAAACAGCCCCTCTGTCAGGAGCAGAAAATGGGGCCAATCATACGCCTCCCTGATGGTATTGCATGATGGATAAGTATTTGCCTGTATTTCTCAGAGAGAGTGAGAGACAGAGAAAACCAAACAATGAAAAATCAATACGGGCTGTTAGAGCTTTTAAGTGTGCTTAAAGCAGCGGTAAGCATATCGTATATCATTGAGGAGTTTTATTTAATATGTAACACGTGCTCTGATTGGGTAGCTTCTCAGCCATCCGCCAATAGCGTCCCTTGTATGAAATCAACTGGGCAAACAAACTGAGGAAGCATGTAACATAAATTGAAAGACCCATTGTCCGCAGAAATCCGCGAACCAGCGAAAAATCTGTGATATATATATTTAGATATGCTTACATTTAAAATCCGCGATGGAGTGAAACCGCGAAAGTCGAAGCGCGATATAGCGAGGAATCACTGCATATCTAAAGTAGCTCATCAAAGTCTTTTACACACATGCACAGTGTGTACTTCACACCAGTAGGTCACTTCTTGTCTATTATTATAGAGCTTTACTTTACGTTATTACTACAGGTCAGGTTCATAACCAGTTCTGTCACTAATAAAACCGACATTTGACATATATCGAAAGAATGTTAAGAACCTTCTTTGCACCAAGAATACGAGCAAAAATTGGCAGCAGACATCCATCGCTCACACTCAAGCACAAATCATCAGATGTCAGGACCTAAAAAATACAAAAAAAAAAAATTGTTTAAAAGTTACAAAAATGTTTTTACAGAATCAAATTTACTGCTGCACATACACTGAACAAAGAGATTCTTGCAAGCTTGTGACAATAATGTGACGGTGAAAGCAGACAATGAACACAACACCATATCTTAAATGCAACCTCAGATATTAAACCAGGGCCAGCTTACAAAATATCCTCCTCCAAAGAGCCAATCATGTAGCTACAATTCGATATATGTCATATGTGATCAGTATTGTGAGCAGCAGCACTTCAGACATGTCCAGGAGTCCATCGAACAACCCAAAATGCAATGTGCAATTTGTACTGTCATTGTAATGCTAAAACATCAAAGTGTCCTTTTTTCCCCCCGCACGAGGAAAATTGCTTACAACAAGTAGACTTGTTTAAGAGGTTCAGTTATTGTTTCACCGAGTATTACAATGGGTAAGGCAAATGATCAAAAGGTTCTTCGACAGCGGTAGGACTGTTATTGGCAGACATGGGATAAATTAGGGATAAGCTGACTGAGATGGGAGTAGATTCACACCTTGTGGCATGGATTGTGGACTATCTTACAGACAGACCTCAATATGTGCGTCTTGGGAACTGCAGGTCTGACATTGTGTGCAGCAATACAGGGCGCCGAGGACTGTACTTTCTCCGGTCCTGTTCAATCTATATACATCAGACTTCCAATATGACTCGGAGTCCTGCCACGTGCAAAAGTTCGCTGATGACACTGCTATTGTGGGCTGCATCAGGAGTGGGCAGGAGGAGGAGGAGTACAGAAAGTTAATCAAAGACTTTGTTAAATGGTGCGAATCAAACCACTTACACCTTAACACCGGCAAGACCAAGGAGCTGGTGGTGGATTTTAGGAGGCCTAGGCCCCTCATGGACCCTGTGATCATCAGAGGTGACTGTGTGCAGAGGGTGCAGACCTTTAAATATCTGGGAGTGCAGCTGGATGACAAATTGGACTGGACTGCCAATACTGATGCTATATGTAAGAAAGGTCAAAGCAGACTATACTTTCTGAGAAGGTTGGCATCCTTCAACATCTGCAGTAAGATGCTGCAGATGTTCTACCAGACGGTTGTGGCGACTGCCCTCTTCTACGCGGTGGTGTGCTGGGGTGGCAGCATAAAGATGAAAGACGCCTCACGCCTGGACAAACTTGTTAAGAAGGCAGGCTCCATTGTAGGATTAAAGTTGGACAGTTTAACATCTGTGGCAGAGCGACGGGCATTAAGCAAACTCCTGTCAATCATGAATAATCCACTGCATCCACTTAACAGTGTCATCTCCAGGCAGAGGAGTAGCTTCAGTGACAGACTTTTGTCACTGTCCTGCTCCACTGACAGACTGAGGAGATCGTTCCTCCCCCACACTATGCGACTCTTCAATTCCACCCGGGGGAGTAAATGTGAACATTAATTTTATTTAAATTTTTTTTAATTTTTATTACTATTTAATTTAATATTGTTTCTTTGTATCAGTATACTGCTGCTGGATTATGTGAATTTGCCCTTGGGATTAATAAAGTATCTATCTATCTATCATGGTGCAGTACCTAAGCACTGTTGCTGACCATGTGTACCCCTTTATGACTACAGTGTACCTTTTTTCAGATGTATCCTTCCAGCAGGATACTGTAATATATGTCACCAAGAAGAAACGTTATTTCTAATAGTGGCAAAGTAAACTATAGGCAAGTTTAGGAAAGCACGAACAATGCTGAACCAAAGAGAAATCTTAACTTAGTGTGGTGTACTTTAGGATATGAAATCCATCTGTCTTTAGTGTACCCCAGACTAGACTTGATACACTTGTGTACCTGTCGTACAGACATAACAGTCTGGGGAAATATAATCAGACACTCTTTAAAGCCACCAAACCACAGGGCAAAATTACATAATGGCTATATAATTCAGCTCATCTACAGTGCACAGACAGCACGATACTGCCACCCAGAAGCAAATTGATTTTACATTTTACTCATTTAAGCAGATAAAACACAACATTGGGATTCTACATTAAATCTCAGACTTCCTTTTTTCTAATGGTCAATAAAAGATACAGAATAAAAATTTCTTCTATAAACAAACCCATGGCAAGGAAATAACATTTCTTAGAAAAATGTCCATTGCTTTAGGCCACACGACTGTGTTGAATCCCTTCAGACGAAGTCTGAGTTAAGCACATTTATGTTAGGTTGAATGCCCAATCGGGACTGGGTGGTCTTTTGGCCTTGGAAGCCCTGCAGATTTTGTCTTTTTTTCCCCTCCAGCTTAACTGGAGTTTTTTTTTTTCTGTCCTCTCAGCCATCTGACATTATCACTGTACTCATCTGTAAAGACATACATTATGATATCATATGTAAGGTGGCTACTCATTTACAAATTATACATATATGTTTCATCAGTTTGTATAGATTTATTTGTCTTTGTTACTTTGTTTATTTTGATTCTTACATAATCTTACTTGTTTCTTTCTTTTCTTATAACTTTCTCTTTGACATCTTGTAAAACATTTTGAGCTACATTCTTTCTATGAAAATGTGCTATAAAAATAAAAGTTGTTGTCAGGGCACGACACTGTTCTGTTTGTCTTAAGCAGACAATCAACTGGAGTTAGAATTTGCAGCCTGTCTCCAAAAAAAATAACAAACAAAAAAAAACCTGCAAAAACAAAACACACAAAATGTATGGCATAATATCAAATCGTGACCCAAATAGGTATGACAATTAGGTTTTAAGAATTCCCTAAGTCACCGCTTCGAAAAGAAAGCAAGGCCAACTAAGCAGTAATGTATTTGTGGTTGTATCCTGTGTGTTTCCCAAACCAAATGAGACAGAAGAAATACAGCAGTAGTAATGACCATATGAATGTGTGGTCTTATCCTAGCAGAAAACAATGATACCTCCACATAACATATTACAATTTTTGGTCATTTGATGGTCTCCAGACATGTCAGGAAATACTGCTGCTCACAATACTGATCACTTAAGATGTATGAGATTCAGGAACTTAACTGTTAAAACCTAATATTTCCTAGCATTTTAACACAGTACTAAAGCTGCTGCTGCTTCTTCTGCTTCTCTTGTCCATTTTTGGGATTACCTAGGTCAAAATCCCACCGAGTATTTTTCCTCCCCTTTCCTCAGTCTTGTGCATCATTTGGGATGACCCCATTCTTTCTATCTTCAGACATCACCTCAAGTCACATCTTCGGCAGCTATTCCCTAAGCCTCATCCATTATTAGTAGTTCCCAAATAACAAACTATTTCTCCTCAGCACCTCACCATCTCTCATTGCACCTTATCAAATGCCTTCTCCAAATCTACAAATTGAAAACTTCCTTCCGTTCATTGGATGAATTTAATGCAGTTGACTAAGAACAAAGAAAACCAGATGTTTTCCTCTTCCCTGGCATGAAACCAAACTACATTCTGCTAGCTTTCACCTTTTTCAGATTCATTCTCTAGTGCTCACTCAACCACCTTCATTACCTGCTCCAAACACTTAATTGTATCCTCTCCTTGAGGAAGTACAATGAGCCTAATTGTTTTCCAATCTTCAAAAGTACCCTCCCCACACAATCATGTTGCACAGGTATATCAACCATTCCAATCCAGTACCTTCCATTACTTTCAGCAGGTCATACACCATTAACTGCTGTGCCCATTGCTTTACCTATTTTCACCTTTTTCAGCACTTTCACAATCTTTTCTTTTAAAACGTGCAGCTCAATCCTTTTATTTGCTCACAAACATTATTTTTTTGGTTCTCCTCATTTACCAGCTTCTTCCTATACTTCTTGATTACACTGCTTTTTCTCTTCAGAATTCTGCAAACAATTCACACCTTCAAGGTGCACTCCTTTGTTGCCATCTGACTCACAGTACTAAACACAATTCTCTTCCCTTCCTCATTCTGCAGCTCACTTGCCAACTTCCTTCCCATAGTTCTTGTGACCTTTTTTTAGACAACTGCCATCTCTACCTTAGCACTGCACAATTATTTTTCTGTGTGTGTTTGTGGTCTTTATGTCCAACTGAAGACTTTTTCTCTCATTTCAACCAGGCGTTCTTCATCACACCAGATACTTCTGAAACCTCATTTACTCAGACTACTAACATTTAAAAAAAAGTACTTCTCACACTCTCCTTTTTCATATCTCCAATTGAAACATCTCCTTAAACCAACTTTCTCAAGGGACCATTACATTTTTCATCATATCCCAATCAACCTTCCTCACAAATAGTTTATCATCATCCTTACACAAAAGATATTCAAATGTTATGGACTTGGTTTTTCTCCAAACTCCAGAATATTTTCAACCTCAACATTCTTGGTACTGAAACTAACGCCATCATGGAACCACTTATAAAAACAACTCCACTAGCTCAAACATACCCAATTCAAGTCTACACCAATTACAGTTACCTTTCCCTGAGGCACCAGAAATGTCACCTCCACCACTAACACCCAAATTCATCTTTCTCTTCTATCTCTTCTGCCAACCTGTGGGGCATATGGCAAGACTACATTCATCAGTCATTTACCAACAATCATCTTAATAACTAGGACATGCTCACTAACGTTCATCACCTCGGCCAATTTGTCTGCTCATTTTCTGACACAAGTACACTTTCTGTTTGATCATGCCCTTGCTTTGTAACTCTTATCTTTGTACATTATCATGCTGGTACTGGAGGAGAATTTAAGGCAGGAGTGGTCCATGTCTAATCCCAGGTCAAAAGAGTTACCCCAGGTTACTTAATAGGAATAAAAATATATTCTGGGCTTAAAAGGTATATCTAAAAGTCATATTACCTCTATAGTTGTTGTCTGGCTACTTACCGTTTGCAATGCACGGATGTAGCAGTCTGTCCGTTGGGCGTCATTGAGTTCTCCAAATCGTGGTCGTGTCCATACCATGTGTGCCTGGCAAGTGCAGACTGGTCTTGAATACTGAATTTCTTTAGCACTGCTGCAAGAGCTTTTACACAGATACACAGCACAAGTCAATGCTAGCCATATTGGCACAAAAGAATAATTCTAGGTGGTATATACTTACATTTCAGAATGAATATTGTACCAAACGCTGTAATCATCATGAAAAGCAGTTAACTCCAAAGTCTCCCCTTCTTTTACTGATTTTTCTAAGGGAAGGAAATATACGCACTGCATCCAGTGATCCCGCCACTGCAATATAGGCAATAAAAAATGTTACAATCTAGATTTAAATGTCATCAGAGATAAAGGTATTTGGTATACACAATATTCAAGTTATCAAGACACTCACTGGAACATTCTCTGGATCAGGGTGAGCCCATGCTGGTGCCATTGTGCAAGTTATGCTACCATCTGGGACCATATCGATATCCCACCAAGACAAGACAACCTGAGCAGAGCCAGACTGAATGGCAGGGAATTTGTGGGTGTGCTTTGCTGGACTGCTACTCACTGGACAACTGAAATCAATACTTCAAAGAGAAGAGAAACTTACTATTACTCGACTGGTAACAGTGACTCAGAATCTGGTTATCTTGTAAAAATATGAGGAGAATATAAAACCTATCAAATATATAAGTTAAAAACACAAATGAAGGAACATCATTCACATGTACAGTACATTATTACTTAGTGGTATAATATTTCTGTCTTGATAGTGCGTCACTGCCACAGCCGAACATCTGTGATCTTTCTAGCAAGAGTTAATACCTGAACATTGGTAGTATGGCACTGAGAGGCTGGAAGTCTTCAGTGGGCACCTGGCTAAGCTGGAGGTCACATACAGAAGGGGCTCCAGCACAAAGCTTCAATTTTGAAGATGAAACAATCTGAACTCCACCAACATTTATAGGGCTGATGCGATTCCAGCTACACAGACGCTCCGACTGGACTAGCTGGGCAAAGATGGTTGCTCTATGTGGCACCGCTTCACATCCCATCTGGAAAAGGAGAGTAAGAGAAATTTGGATTCAAAATAAAGGCTGCAGTTGCAATTTTACACATGTCCTTTATCACTAACCTAAAGGAATAACAAAATTCTGCACAATAAATGATGCCATTCTCACAAACTAAGTCAAAAAGACATGGTGGAAAACAGCCTCTTTACTAATTTAAGATACTTTAAATAACTACTCTGTGGAATATGGTCTTAATTAAATTATGTTTCTTTTCACTTCTTTTAAGTACACTAAGTAAACCTTGTTTTGCTGTTACTCTTTGTTATAATTCTGAACTACCCCACTAGAGCCTGAGAGGAAATCATGCCCGATGCTTCTGGGACTGGTTCCAGCACACATGACACCCTGAGCTGGACTAAACTGGTAAAAATACACATAAAAAATAATAAAATAAATATATACATGGATGGATGATTTGATGGATGGGAGGAATGCATGGTGTAAATATCATTAGAATTTCTACTTTGTCCCTCACATAAAAATTAAGAATTGAAATGAAAACACTCAGCACATCACAAGCTTTAAATCCAAAGGTAATAGGCATGGAACATTCATCTTTGTTCTGTGATGTAATGAAGTTCCTGCACAAATTTCTTTTCTTACACGACATTATTATGAGGTCCTACAGATATCTGAAAACTGTAATGCCTTTTCATTACATTACAAGTACAACTGTTGATGTATTTTCATTTTCTGCTTCTGTGCTACCAGCGTCTTCTTTAAATGAACATTCTTTCCAATTTTAGTGTGCAGAGGTTCATTGATTGTTTAAAGAATACATTATTGTACTTGCTATATTATTTTCATTTGATTGGTTCAGTGTGTTATTTTGCTCTATTCCTCTACACTGAAGTGTGAATATCAATCAGTTCTTGTAATTAGGCAAGTGCCATTATCTCCCCCAATGAAATTCAGCATTTTATTTCTTGCAAAGGAGAAAACTTCAGAAGTCAGATTTAATAAGGTCAGCAACTCACAAATGTATATGTAGTTGTCATTTGTTTTCCAACACTATCAGCAAGATGCAGGATTATAATCTGAAGCCACGCTACTTGCTCTTAAAACATTGCACTTCCCATCATTTGAGGGCAAGTAGATGATGCTCATGCAAAAAACTGCAGCACGCAGTGCAATCTTTGGAACCAGATTTCTTGGTCGAGAGTTGTCTCCCTGTAGGAGAAACCTGGGTGAAGATACTCTCCAGCCCTTGTCGGAACTGGACTGGAAGTCTATGAAGGATCAACAAAAGAGCTGCCTTAATGAGACTTAGAGCTGGAAAAGTGAAACTTTATTTCTCCTCCTTGTATTATTGTAAAATCTTTGGTATATGTAAACACTTAAATATTTAAAAAGGATGGTGGCTATGTTCCTCAAAAAATAATTGCCTAAAGACATCTTAGCCTAACCTTAGAAAATTCAAAGACACTGAGTGATTGACTATGACCTTTAGAGTACTTCTGGGGAATTCCTAGGAACTTTCAGTCCAACTGACATATACAATTCCTGAGTCTGCCCCTAAGGTCGTCTCCCTGTTAAGCAAGGTATGTATAGTATACTTCCCATTACAAGCACAATGGGCATCCTCATTATATGTGGAGACCACTTCAACAGGTTTCATTTAGTCTGGAAAAGCAACAATTCAGATGTCAGAAACTTTATGAAGAAACATAATTTTGTCTGGTTGTACTCATAATCTCATTAATTTGGTCACTACTTGCAGCTTCCGACCCTACATGGGGACAGGCATATAGATTGACCAGGAAGCCATCAGACAAAGCTTTCAGTTTATTTCCCACTTTTACCCTCCCAAACCCACAACATGTCTGTTATAGCATTCACAATACTGCTTCTGCTTTGCAGATTCATTGCTCTGTCTGACAGTCATGTTTACCCTTAATTTTGAACATGGTCCCAAGGTACCTACAATCTTCCATTGCACCCCAGGTACCTCCAAAAAGTAAACTTAAAAAGTATTTGATCTTAAACATGGAGATGGAGATTACAATTATGATTTAATCAAACTTGAAGCCAAACTGCTTCACTGCCTGTTGGAGCTAACCATCTGAAAAAGACATATTCACACATATAACAGATACAGACAGGGCTATAAACATGTACCCTGCCCATGAAAATTCCAAAAACAGAATAGTCAAGGTGCACCTTGGTGGAGTCAGGCCTGGTGGTGGTTTCAATGACAAATGAATGGAAGCTAGGGGACTCGAATAGTATCTATGTTCACTCAGAGTTCACAAGTTGAAGGGTGGGTTTTAAATGTTAGGCCAGTTGGGCGATAGGCCTAGGTGAAGCAAGCTCAAATGAACTGGACATTTGTAATGGGAAAGTGACTCTCAGAATGTGGAATGTAACTTATCTGTTATATTATACAATTTCTCAACTATCATATGTGTGATACCTTACATGAGACAGCACATTCTCCAAGTATAAATTCATACACATGCATAATCTGCTACCGCACATAAGACTACACAAAATAAACAACAACTGAAAAGCCATTGTTTACTTCTGCTATGTGGAAGAATAGAATGTTTTTTGTGAAGTTGACCATCCAGCTGATTAAAGCTAGGGCTCTTAATCTTACTTAAATTTAAAACAAAATACCTTTTTTGCACAGATTTATATTTGCATTTTGGTTGTATGCCATTTTGTGTTTGAAATTTAACAAAACTCTGTTTGTAATGTAATGGAGTGGGTTTGTAAGGCAAAAAACACTTGATAAAGATTAAGTCAACTAATCATGAATGTTGTGTAAGAGACATGCAAAAATGACGGTTTAATAAAATGAATCGATTGTTTCAACAGTAATACCAGTGTACAAGACATCATATCTCCTTTCTCTCAGTTTGACTTAGTATGTGGCAGTAATCTTACGTTTTGAATTAGTCATATCACACTTAACATAAGGTGTCTGGCTGTAATGCCAAATGCCAATGCTGAACAGAATTTAAGTCCTTATATAAGAAAAGATGACCTTGAGAAAGGAATATGCCTTGCACAGATTTCTTTTTTTTATTTTTTTAAATGATGGTTTCCTGTATCCAGTTTCAACCAGGGTAGTTAAGTTACTTTTAATAGAGTTTGTTAGCTGCAGCATTTGCATGAAGATATACTGCAAAAACCTGTGATTGTCTCTTCATGTACAGTATTAAAAAGGGGTTACCTTACTTGACCGTTTTATTAATGAAATTCCACCTCACAACAAATATTAACATTTATGCTATATGAAGTATACAGTACATTAGGCACTTTTGTCATGACATCTAAAACATTGGCATAAGACTTTTTGTTTAGATGCTGAGCTGGTTATTAAGCCAGAGTTTATATTTAATGTTCTCAGGTGTCAGGCCTCTATTTACCTCAACAAGATATTTATGTGCATGCTCATAGCTTGGCAAGGCCCCTTCTCCAATCAGTTCAGTGTCAAATAGTTCTGTTATCAGGATGTTTGCTTTGGACTGCATGTCACCCTCTGAAAACAGAAAAAGAAATGGAACAGTTACATTGGCACACAAAAAATTTCTGGTATTGGAAAAATAAAATTAAAAAAATAAATAGGTAAAAACAAGATTAGATAATTAAAAAAGAAATATTCACAACATCCACTTAAATTCAATACTCAACATTATTGCTTAAGGCTCAGAGCTCATGAATTATTTTAAATTTAACAATGATCTTGATGGTAATATTATTAAGTGACGGGCCTATAAACCAGAATACCCCAGAGAACACTTAATATAAACACATCTCAAGTGAGAATTCTGGTCATTACAAAAATCTCAAAGCATTAATCTCTAAGAGTGCTCGTTTGCCTCCTACACACATGCCATTAACACCAGCTTGTGGCGATATAATTATGATCATGTATTATATCCTATTTAAAACTAATTGCAAATGTACTTTGCAGATCACTCAGATCACATTTATAGGAGTTCAGAACCATGTCGGCCAAATTTAAAACAAGATTTTCACTTTGCATACAACAACAATACAAACATAAGTACACAGTGGCAACCAGAAGAAGGTGGAAGTAGGCACATATCTGGAAGCAAAGGATGACATTCATGACTGGAGGTGCACCAATATGAAAGAGTCTGCTTACAATTTCCTATTTCTCAAACATGAGAAGAAATCTGAAGAGACCTACGTGCGAACTTGAATTATGCTCAGGCATAGCAACATTGGATCTGTAGACTCTTTTTAAAACTAGTGGTAAATATACTCTTGTTAATTTATATCTAGATACAATCCAAATACACAATGCACATTAATGGCAGGTGTAAATAGAGGTAAAGATCTTTGGCGCACATTCCATTTGTAGGCCTGTTCTTGTTAGTGTTCAAAATTAAAATTACTCCTGCCTAACTCATAAAAATAGCACATTTGGATTCTATTGGTATGTTAAAAACTCAATCAAAATATATACTCAATGACTTTTGACACAAATTATTAATTAAAAATTTTAATTCATACAAATTATAAAATATTTAGGAGTATTCAAATCTTTAACTTGTGGGAAAATCAAAATGAAGTAACCAATACATTTATTGATGAAATCTGTTTTATAGCATATGTAGCAATAAACAGCAATTTACTACTTCTTGGTTTTAACATAACATTTTTAAACTCAATTAATCAAATAAATGATTTAGGAGACTGGCAACATAAGTCGGACAAATAGCTTGAAAGAAATCTGAACAAGGCATCAGTCTATCACAAGGCAAACACACACACACACACACACAAAGGGCCAGTTTATACTTCACACTCAATGCTTACACGCATGCATCATGGCTGCTGCATGTTCCAGTGTCGTTTTGGCATATTCTCTGAACACGTTGTCAGAAATTAAGGCCGGGGATGCTATGCGACGTGTCTGTTTGAGGATGCTGCTGCTGCTGCTGCTATGCAAGCAGTGTGCTCTCCATACTTGCAAACGTACTTTAAGTAAATCTGGAGTATTCCACCAAGTAGCATTGTGAGACATCATCATGGTGAGAAAACAATGTCCGGTTTCGCTGTATTGCGACTTGAGTGACAAAAATTCTAAAAATAAAAATTATTTGTATTCCGAAGCAAAAGATGGAAACAATGATATAGATGGAATGTGAGACTTGAAAAAAATATTGCATCATTACGATGAGGAATATTAAACGCATATATTTCCTATGCGAGAAATGGATGAAGAAAAGCATATTCGCATGTCAGCATTTAAGTTTCATAATTTGCTCCACCACATCAAACCATGCATCAAACATCAAAGCACACAGATTGATCCTGTTGGAGCTGCAGTGTAGTTTGCCGTCACATGTTCATAGTAAACAATGACACCCATATTTTTGCTGGTACTGCAAATTGTGGACATGTTGTGCATTAATTTCTGATGACGTGCTTAGAGGACACGCCAAAACAACTCTGGGAAAGAGTGGCACCTATGATGTATGTACGTAAGCGTTCTGAGTCCCTAATGCGACCCATTTTGAATCAAAATGCAAAAAAAACAAAAAAAAAAAACAACAACAACAAAAAACCTGAACTGACAGTGTGTGCATTGTAGAAATGCTACAACAGTTAATAAGATGGCTCAGAGGGCATCTTTGCTAAAGCTATTAAAATCAAATACCATAGTTGTGACTCCGATACTTCCAGCGACTACTAACATGGTTAAAACAATGTGTGGAGAGACAGTGACACAAATAGTGAAACGGGGAATTGATTTGATAGCCAATAGCCAAGACAGAATCTTTATTAAGGGACTGAAAGTATTGTTACTACATGTGTTACAGATACAATTTAGCACGGAGAAGAAGAAAAAAATGCTCACATATTGGTAACTGCATTCATTAGAATGCCATTCATCTGGGCATTCTTCATTTTGTGCATTAGACAGTACAGGAAATGTTTGATGTTATTCCTGAGTACATGGCAGGCAGAAAATTCAATTTGATCAGATGGTTGGATGTTGCACTAATGGAGCTCCCACTACAGCAGTTTACCTCCGTATGCTCAGAGACATTTCACCCTCTGCCATTTGGGCTTACTGCCCGATACATTGTGAGCTACTTACATCAAATAAACTGCTTTGTCTTTAATGATGTTTATGTGTGGGCAACTACTGTCATTAAATTACCTTCAACCAATTTCCGCTATACGTGTGATTGTCTGCAAAACTATGCAGAGACATTGATTTGGAGCATGACAGTTTACTCCTACACATGGAGCCAAGGAGGAGAATGTTGGACCAATGTATTGAACTGGGGGAATAAGCTCGGTGCTATATTTCCAAAAAATTAAATCGGCTTTACAGCTAACATGGTACTACTATGATGTCAACAGAAAAAAAAAAAAAAAATGGTCTTCTTCCCTATCTAACAGATACTTTTGGAATGCTGAACAAGATAAATGCTATCATATTGTTAAATTATCTGCAATAACTCTTAAATTTATAAAGTATTATACTTGTATACAGTATATACACTGTATTATGTATTTGGTTATTTCTCATTTATGTATGCTTAACAAAAACTAAGCAAACTTCTATATTTGTGGATACACATATCTTAATGTTTTTAGGAGTTAAATGACAACAAGTCATTTGGCAAAAGTTTAAGTATTACAAAAAAAAAAACAATGCATTTTATTTTGAAATCTCCTTCCATGCCTTGTTAATCATGACCAAAAAGGTTTTATTTTCTTGATGTCTCTTGGGGGGGGAAAAAAAAACCAAAAAAATATGAAAATTACTGTTTTACATTCTAATAATATATACAAAATATTGCTACTTTTCTTGTAAATGAAAATATGCTAAAAAATAAATTTTAGATGAAAGCAAATTTCAAATAGAAATAAATACTGTAAATTTAACAACACCACTATAAAATACTTTTCAATAAAGGACACATATGCTGTGTGGAATGTACAATTATGAAAATTATTTGCGGAGTTTTCAGATCTGTGAACAGCCATGATCTGCTCAAATTAGTTACTTTTGAGTGTTAAAGAACATTAATGTATCTAGGTATCTTTAGCGCATGAATTAAAAATAATCCAACTTCATTTTCATCACTATTGCATTTTACAATACTGTATATCTAATGATGAACAAAACCAACTAATGTTAGAATACCCCTAAGATGCATTTTTAAAAATAAAATCAACTATCTAACAAGAGCCTACCCTATTGTACTCACCTGGTCCTACAGTAACATTGGTTGAGTGTTTATTAATAATTTTGATCTTATCAGCAAAACCATTCTTCTGCACAATTTTTTCAGCAGCTTCAGCCATTGGTTTGAAAACCTGAATAAAGAAAGAACAAAGCATTCATGACAGACAGTTATCTATTTCGGATGGCAACATCTTCACTGATTAAACCATGCAGAATAACCTTTAAAACCCAGATTTAAACAGATTAATCAATCAATCAATTATCCTGAACATTCTTGCATCTTTGACAAGCATATTTAAATACTGAAAGTCAAAGATGGACAAAGTATATGAACCACTAGAAAACAGAGTAATATGTCTGGTCAGGAGGTCCAGTTAATAATTAGGAAAATGTGCAGCTAAACAGAACCTGGATATTTCATAAGACTATAAGAATAACCTTTCCTAGACAGATGAGACAAACATTTATCTTTATAGAAGGGTAAACAGGGATGCTTTGAGAGAATGAAAAACCATACCAACACCTAAACCTCATCACAACTGTGAAGCATCATGGCGTCAGTGTGTTCTTGTTATTAATTAACAATAATCAAGGGAACAACAAATTACAAGTTATATCAGGAAATTCTATAGAAGGCTATCAAGTCATTAGTCGGTTTTGAGTTCTAAATCAAAATTGGATTAAGCCCCAAAAACAGGAACAAATAAGAAATTCTATACTTTGCAACTGCTAAATCAAAATTCTGGTTTCATTCCAATGGATATGCAGCAGTACAATCTGAAGCAAGCCATTAATTCCAAGGCATCCCAGAAAAACAAATTTAATGATAGATTCTGTGAAAATAGATGACCTGAAATTCTTAATAGTGTTTTGCAGATGTGATCAGGAGCTACAAAAAAAATTTCATAATAGTTCATAATCAAATTCTTACTTGCATGTCTCCTCAAGGTACGTTATAGTAATAGAATACTAACAAGAGACAATGAAAGCAGCACTAGAGTAAATGCAACATCAGAGACAAAGAAAAGAAATACTGTTGTCAGTAACCTGGGGATAAAAGCTGGTACCATACTATAGGTCAGAATGAAGATGGGCAAAAGAAGGTACTGTGCAGGATGCCTGGTGCCTTTATTAGTAGTTCTAGTCTTTATACGATAGTGTCTGTTATACAGTATACAGTTTGTATGTCATGGACAGAAGGAAGTGGCTTGTCATTGATATTCTGAACTGACATTTCCATCCTCTGTGGCGTTTTACAGTCTTGAGCAGGTGCCATACCAAGATAGAACAGGGACTTTGCATTTATGGAAGTTGAGGAGTATAAGTAGATGGAGACATTCAGGATTTCCTCAAATGTCTGAGGAAGAAATACAATGATGAGTTTTCTTCTCTATATTGAAGACGTGATGCAGCAGCTTCAGATCATCAGTGTTGGTGACTCAAAGAAACTTAAAGCTGTTAACCTAATCCACAACATTTACATCTGGACTAATTTCTTACTGGTTGCTCATGTTTCAGTCTCCGCTTCTATGCTAGAAGTAGCAATAGCTAGCAGTGGTGTAAGTATTTGATGTGGGGGTAAGGTAACGGAGAGCAAGTGACATTTATCATAGTATGGCAGTGATCCAGAGTGTAAACCAGGGGCTAGTATGTCACTGGAGCTGCTTAGTCCTGAATGCTCTACATATAATTTGGGAAATAAATATAATTCCACCCCGTAGTACATTCTCTAAAAATAGTTGTTGCAATAAGATCTGAATGTTTAATATTTTGATCTGTAATCTTGTACCATTGCAAACTTTTGGAAGGTTTATAGCAAACACAATATACAGTACAAACTGAGACATGCCTTGTATATGGAAGAACATTTTACAACAGGGAAAGCGGAGAACTAAAAATTGCAACCAATTAAAACCCAAATAAAACTAACAAAAAAGAAAAACATTGGATAGTCAAATTAAAAACTACAGCAAACTGCAAATCTAATCTCAGCTTGCATATTATGTAAGTATCATACAACAGTAGCAAGACAACTAAACTAAACTTGGCTTCATAAGCGAGTTTTTACTTTGTTCACTCACAAATTTGTTTTTGAGCTTACTACCTGCCAGATGTTCATCTTCTCCTGCCTTCTGTTGCAGTTGCCCCACAGAAGTGCATATTTTTTTTTTGTTGCACTTGTCTGGCATGTCACATTTGGAATAAAGTAAGTACATAAATACATTTCATACCAGCTTCTTCCAGTGCTAGGATACCCATGTGAAACTATGAGTGGCAGTGCGGCACACCATAATTCAGTGACATTAGATTAAAGAGCAGCCCCCTACGAAAAGTAGTGTGGTGTGTTTCAGCCAGATTCAAATGGTAGGGGCTGCTGGATGTAGCAAGGCTGGGGTCCCTAACTGCAAATACACTTGAGTGAAGAATGGACCCCTGTGAAAATTTGTATGGCCAGTGGCATTCGATCACAGGGTTACTTGTGGGAAGTTTCAAGCGAGTAAGCAAAGAAGTTGAATCTGGAGGAGCACTGTTCAGTAAACTGGCATAGGAAAAACTTGCAGCAGACAGTATCTGGAAATGGTAATTGAACCTATAGTGCTTGAACTGTAAAAATACACAATGCTTCAAATTTATACTAAGCAGTACTTACAAATCAAGCACAGCATTGAGATGCAAATGCGTCACTCTTACCAGAGTCAAAACTCTGACTCGAGATCTTCATATTCCGTAATGCTAGTGACCAATTATATACAGTGCATCCGGAAAGTATTCACAGCGCATCACTTTTTCCACATTTTATGTTACAGCCTTATTCCAAAATGGATTAAATGCATTTTCCCCTCATAATTCTACACACAACACCCCATAATGGCAACATGAAAAAAAGTTTTTTGCAAATTTATTAAAAATAAAAAAATTGAGAAAGCACATGTACATAAGTATTCACAGCCTTTGCCATGAAGCTCAAAATTGAGCTCAGGTGCATCCTGTTTCACCTGATCATCCTTGAGATGTTTCTGCAGCTTAATTGGAGTCCACCTGTGGTAAATTCAGTTGATTGGACATGATTTGGAAAGGCACACACCTGTCTATATAAGGTCCCACAGTTGGCAGTTCATGTCAGAGCACAAACCAAGCATGAAGTCAAAGGAATTGTCAGTAGACCTCTAAGACAGGATTGTCTCAAGGCACAAATCTGGGGAAGGTTACAGAAAATTTTTTGCTGCTTTGAAGGTCCCAATGAGCGCAGTGGCCTCCATCATCTGTAAGTGGAAGAAGTTCGAGACCACCAGGACTCTTCCTAGAGCTGGCCGGACATCTAAACTGAGCAGCCTTAGTCAGGGAGGGGACCAAGAGCCCGATGGTCACTCTGTAAGAGCTCCAGATATCCTCTGTGGAGAGAGGAGAACCTTCCAGAAGGACAACCATCTCTGCAGCAATCCACCAATCAGGCCTGTATGGTAGAGTGGCCAGACGGAAGCCACTCCTTAGTAAAAGGAACATGGCAGCCCGCCTGGAGTTTGCCAAAAGGCACCTGAAGGACTCTCAGACCATGAGAAACAAAATTCTCTGGTCTCTTGAGACAAACATTGAACTCTCTGGTGTGAATGCCAGGCGTCACGTTTGGAGGAAACCAGGCACCGCTCATCACCAGGCCAATACCATCCCTACAGTGAAGCATGGTGGTGGCAGCATCATGCTGTGGGGATGTTTTTCAGCAGCTGGAACTGGGAGACTAGTCAGGATAAAGGGAAAGATGACTGCTGCAATGTACAGAGACATCCTGGATGAAAACCTGCTCCAGAGCGCTCTTGACCTCAGACGGGGGTGACAGTTCATCTTTCAGCAGGACAACGACCCTAAGCACACAGGCCAGATAACAAAGGAGTGGCTTCAGGACAACTCTGTGAATGTCCTTGAGTCGCCAAGCCAGAGTCCAGACTTGAATCCGATTGAACATCTCTGGACAGATCTTAAAATGGCTGTGCACCGACGCTTCCCATCCAACCTAATGGAGCTTGAGAGGTGCTGCAAAGAGAAATGGGCGAAACTGGCCAAGGATAGGTGTGCCAAGCTTGTGGCATCGAATTCAAAAAGACTTGAGGCTGTAATTGCTGCCAAAGGTGCATCGACAAAGTATTGCGCAAAGGTTGTGAATACTTATGTACATGTGATTTCTCAGTTTTTTATTTTTAATAAATTTGCAAAAACCTCAAATAACCTTTTTTCCCCATTGTCATTATGGGGTGTTGTGTGTAGAATTCTGAGGAAAAAAATGAATTTAATCCATTTTGGAATAAGGCTGTAACATAACAAAATGTGGAAAAAGTGATGCGCTGTGAATACTTTCCGGATGCACTGCACATCATGTCTAAAACGTGGCTATCATCTCTTTGGTTAAAATTAAAAAAGGGCAAATACTCGTGCATATCGCATATTTTGCTATTGCAAGAAAACTTACGATTTGTTTAAAATAAGATACTTTTGGGTATGTAAAAATACCATAATTATAAGTAAAATTTAAAAAACAACAATACAAAATGTAATCTATACTGTAACCATAAACTTGTGTGAGTATGCATTGCATGTTGAAACAGCCATTTCCACCTTAACAAAAGGATAAATGCATGTGTGTCTGTCTGGTGGGTTATGGCTTGGTCATTCCAATAGATGGCACATAGAAATATTAACACTGCTTTTACAAATCCAGTATCATATAGCACATAACAGAGACATATACATTGCATGGTGCACTGTAATCTTTAATGCTGTGGTCTATGTTGATTACTTAGATTTTACCTGGTTCTTCACAGGTAGCACTGCTAGTGTGACTTAGAAGACATTAACTCATCAGACCTCTAATTACTTCCACTTACTTACTTACATATAACTGATATATACAACTTTGCTTATTTGTTAAAAAAAAAAGGCAGAAATTGGTTAAACAGATTTTGGCAGGCTGAATAAATAAACAACACTTTAAGTAATAACAAGAAAGGTAAATTAGAAACATCTTGACACAAAACAGCATTTAAAAGTAAAACAGGTTGACAGAAATTAAATTTCAGATCTATAAAAACTTACCTCCACTGCATAACAAAAATCAGCACCTGCCGTGACTGCCATCATGGAGAGCAGACCTGTACCTGTACCAATATCCAGTACTACAGCACGTTCTCCACGTGATTTTACTCGCTTTACTGCTGCTCGAATACCCTGGAAATACTTTACATTCTGTCATAAAACAGGATGGAGAGAAAAAAAAAAAGTTCAAATACCAATAAAAATGCTCATATGTTTTGTAACTCAAAAAAGCAGCAGAGAAGTCCGATTTTTTTTATTATTATTATTATTATTTGCAAAATCTATATTTTTCTCTATATATTTCTGCCAGCACATGTCAGATGTGACTGATGAAAAAAAGACAGAAAAACTGGGAACAGAGAACTATGACCTAGACCTGTCATACAGTCAAGATTTATTCCAAATCTCACTTATAATATATTTTCAGCAATCCTGGTCATAAGGCAGCTTTAAAGCCAATCTCAGGGCCTCATCCAAACAAACCGTTGGATCACTTGGAGTAAGGGTGGCATTCTAGAGCTTCTTCTACAGATTCTTGGTGTCCCTGCACCCTGGACCCTTTCATTGTCATTAAACAGTCAGGTCTCATAGGTGCCCATTTCCTATATCAAGTGAAACTAGTTAATAGGCAGAAAAGTATAACCCTAATGCTAATCCTCTCCAGTCCTGCCCTTAAATGAGTGGCCTAGCAAAAGCTTTCTAAGCTTGTGGTCAATTCGTTGATCTCATATTGTCTAAAACAAGAGGTCCTATACCTTAGCATCTGCTGGGTCACCAGCTTATTAATATTTTAAGGAGACATTGCATATTCTCTGCTTTGCTGGCACAATTGCATACTGCACTTTTGCAGCATCCAACACAAACACAGGTCATACTGCCCTCAATACACCCTGCTCTTCCAAACTAACATGAGTAGGAGCTTCCTGCGAGAATGATGCTTACTCTGATTTACCTAGAGGTTGGCCAAGGTGCTATAGTTTACATGAAGTGGTACATTAAATTCAGGGTAATGCATCACTACAAGGCATGGATTATTAGGACAAAACTCCAGGGCTGGAGGGAAAGATTTTCAGGGAACATTTGAGAATGCCTCATGAGATGCTAGAAACTGTTGGTTAGGATAGAGCAAGTATTTTCAACAGTCTAGTTTGTTGTACCAAAACTACCACCAGTCTTAGTTAACAGGAAGTAAATAAACAGTGTCCAATAGAATACATGAAAAATACAATAAGTAATGTTTCTACCGACAGTGATAAATGTATTCATATTTGTCTAAACAGAAATTTCTCTACGAAATGATTACGACTTACTCTGTCCTTGTCGTGCAGCATATCAGCATAAGATGACCTGAAAACAAAAGAAAAAGGTTAATTCAATTGTGAAAAATGACATTGACTATGCTATAAGTATAGTTTTCAGACTATTTAATAGCAATCAAAACCATTGATGTCCACGAAGGTGAGAATATGTAAATACATACACTCAAAAACAAATTACTTAAAAGGCTATTATCATGTGGTTTTACTGAAGGCAAAAATAAAGTACTGATGGATAAACAAACGACTTGAGTAGATCTAGATTGTAAAGATTGTCAAAAAAAGGAACTGCACATTAGTAATGTGCTCAAACAAAACTCCTAGTGATCATGAAGGAATGAAATCTGACGCATTGAGTTGACTGGCATAACACTCAGTCCATGTCATTTCCGGTAGATTAAGTACTTTGTAATGATTAACAATGCATCTACCTTGCTGCAACAAGTTAAAACTGACCATGTAACATTCGGAAAGTTAAAAAGAATGTGTTGATATAAAATGACCATGGTGTTTTTCCTACCACAGTACAATTACCTGTAACTTGAAGACAGCTGAGCAGTCATAAAGCCGTGTGACTGTAGTTCAATTTAAGAAATGTAACACATTTAGCTGAAATATAATTAACATATTCATAGTTTAGGTGGCACATTAGTGCACAATGATTGGCACTGCCACTTTACAGATCCAGCATACTACTTTAAAATCCAGCACCTGACTGTCTGCATGGAGTCTGCATGTTCTCCATGCGTTCTTTGTGCAGTTCCTCTTGGTACTCCAGTTATCCTCCTCCTGTGACACTGCCTTCAATATAAAAAAACTTCTATACCATATATACATTTGGACTAATCATTAAATTGTACAGCTCAGTGACTTATTTCTATTGCCCAGCTAGAACTTGTTCTATTTGGTAGACATCATATAGCTCTCTCGGATATTTACATTTTTTTGATACCGTTGCATATTTATTGCCATCGCTTTGTTTAGTGGTATTTGTCACTGAAAGCCACGGTTTATTCTGTCAGAAATGCACATATGGCGGAAAAAAAAGCCTTGCGTTTGTGTGATGCCCCAGGTTACAAAAGACTTGTCACTCATCTCCCGGACCATCGATAGTCATAACCATGGACTAGGCCAATGGGGACACAAACAAAATGTCTAGTGCAAAGTGCATTTATTTACAACAATCAAATCATGTTCAAAAAGTGCAGTGCAAACTTCATCAATAAATAATCCATAAAAAACAGTGCATAGGGAGGTTAAAATTGTAAGTAAATTCTAATAAAAATGATAAAAATCAAGAAAAAAAAATTCAGAATCGGGTTGCTTCCTTGTTGATCCCAAGTGTGTGTTTCTCTCTTTTGCCTTCCCTACTTACCCTCTGGGTTTAAACAGCAGGGCTGAGACTCCACAGAATGCAGCCAACCCCTTTTGGCTTTCATCCCAGCCACCTTAGCTGGTACCCATTGGGACTCCCAGACCCTGACTCTGTCATCCCTCCAGCATCATTCAGCATTCATACGAGGAGCCACTCCTGCTCCTAGATTTCAAATGGAGTGACTTTCTTTCCCCTAGAGCGCCATTCAACCAACTTCCACACACGGTAACCCAACCTCTTTATTTCCTTGGCTCCACATTGAATCAATCACTCTTACTCAGACCCCTTTTAATCCATGGTAGTGTAGGTGCTTTCTTTAATGACACAAGGAGAGTCACTGGGATGTGGTTGTGCCAACTGTACTCTCACAACCAATTTCTCCATTAAACACTCTGCGGCTGCACAGCTTTCCACCAGCATGCACCTACACTAATAAGGCCTAAACCACACTCTTTTACCATGGACCTATTACATGCTGCTTTACAATATGACATCCATTTTAGAGCAAACCATCATAAATACCAATGCTAAGAGAAAGACAGACAGACAGAGAGAGAGAGAGAGATTGATTGGGAGCATGCGCTGATAGTGAGTTGCCGCATCCACCACATGACGAACCACTTGGATGGGAACCCGAGTGCAGCGGGTGACACAAAATGCTAAGCCAATTTAAAGTCACTAATTACAAGACTTCAGTCCAATAAAAAGGGAATTCCCTTTCAAAACACCACAAACAAACCGATTCCACAGTCAGTAATTAATTAAACTACAGTCAAAGCACCACGAGAAGACAACACTACCAGCAAAAACAAAGTTGTACTGTGCAAGAGAGGCCACAAAATCAGGACTATTCAGCTTTATTCCGTTGCACAAAAAAAAAAAAAATACAGTTTTGATCAGTTTGAAAGCCAAGCTTTTATTTCTTTTAATGATTCTGGATTATTTTAAAAGGTAAATGTGTCACACTAACATCACCTTCATTATTACATTTTTCGTTGTCTAATACACAGTGAAATTTTAAAAGGAATGAGGTTGACATGCAGGTTAAATCTATTGATTCTGAACGTACAGCCATCTTTCGAAGTCTGGCCCAGGAAAAAGTAAAAGATTCACATCTTAGCACACACACACGAATGAAAGATTGCACCTCTTCATTTTTTAAAAAAAAAAGACTCTTATACCTACATTGTTCTCTATTTCTAAACGAACATTTTAGATAGTATTATCAACATGCTGAAGAATAAGAATTAAACTAATTATGCAAATCTGAGAAATGATGTATTTCTAATTCTGTAGGTGATGTGACTGCAAGATTATTTACTGTAAAAATCACATTTTAAAGGAAAAAAAACTACATAGCTTTGAATTTACAACCTATGTGAATATGGCAAAATCGTGAGGAAAAATAGCGGCTTCTTCAAGCAATGTAAAGCTATGTAAAATTTCAGCTTAGTCTAAGGGAATGTGGCTTGTCTGTATATGTTGATTTATTATAAATATATACGCCTACTTTACCTGTTTGTATAATTAATGAGCATGTGAGCTTTTTATTTTCTTACATTATGTATCTTAATATACATACATAACATCAAAACGTCCCCAAAGCTATGTACGTGAAAAGGCCATCGGAAACAAACTTTTATTAAAAATACGTTTATCAATTAGATTCAAATTAGAATTAGAGGGATTACATTCTCCTTAAATATTCATTCAAGCGTGTGTCATACCTTGCTATCTCTTGATGATAATCATATTCCTCGTCTTCTGCAACCCATTCCAAAACCCCGGTTGTAGGGTTTGGTCGTCCACAAAACGTCTTCATACTTAATACTGGTACGATCTGCTTCGATTTCGAGTTAAAAGTAAAGTTACAGCAACAAGTCCCCTAAATTAGCATCGTGGTTAAGGGCGCAGCCATCTTCTACGGATTTCTCAAGTCACGTGATAACACGTAACTCTACCCGGGATGCCTCACGAGATTCACCACACGCTTGCGCCTTAGTTTTAGTAAAGAAAGCAACGGGTTTAATTGGGATAATACTGTATTAGGAGATTCATAATTACTAATGGTGGGACGAAACCCCGTCAGTCTTGTGAGGCTTTTTCTTTCTGATTGTGCCGGAAAACGATTCAAAGTTTTAGTAATAGTGACATCTGGCGGTTTACAGAATCCCTAGCGGACGGGCACATACCAGCACTTACTTGCTGTTTGCATAGATTGAATCGGGCAGGTGGACTAAAGCCTAAGAACGCTGTGCGTTCGTTTTGATCTTATGATAATCATACTTTCTTTAAAATGCTGAAATAAATGTTCAAGTTACTATGGGTGGCAATTTTCTAATAAATAAAAAATGCGTACATGTGTTGTCCTGAATTTCCCCATGGTATTAATAAGTGCTGATGGTTTCTTATGCTTTACATTGTTCTTTTCCGTAGTTCGCTTTCTTCTCCCAGTTGTGGCATTAACTGGAATTTCAGTGTGACTTTCACAAGCTTTTTCTAAGCTCACCTGCAGCTGGTATCGAAGCTTCTTCTTTACAGCTAATTTTGTTGATGACTCATTTTCAGGGCTATGCAACTTGTGAATGCCGTTACAAAAGGGATGTAGACAACAAAAATCCATCAGCACTCAAAACTGGCAAACACAATACTACAATACATTATAAACTGCCCCGAATTTATAATTACGTGACATCGTTTTTATGTAAGGGAATTTTAGCTGTGAGACAAAGTGATAGATTCATATTTTTCCATCTGAATGACTGCAGTAAGGGCTAAAGAGAAGTTTGAGAAGTGTTTCTGTCTGCTGCAGTATTTTTCTGTCATTTTAACTATTGCATCATTAAATGATGTAACAACAGCAAATACAGTTTAGATAAGCATTTTGGTCAATAGATATACAACATGTTAAAATGCAGCAGCTATTCTGTCATGGCATGTTTGGATTTCCAATTAGTCACAATGTTACATTTCTTTAGTTTTTGTTTTAGATGTGTTCAGTCAGAAGATGCCATTAATGTAGATTTATTAATGTGGGCGTTTTGAGTACTGAAATCTAAATATCCTGGGAATTTTTGTTACCAGCTCTCTTAGCAGCATGTAAGTGCCACATGGGATGGACGGGCATCCCAACCAGAAAAGAGCATTCATTATCCTGGTGGAAGTGTCGCAACTGGACATATTTGTATTTATTACCTTTCCTGGCCAGGATGAAATGGAAGAACTGGGAAGAGCTGGCTGTAAGTGATTTTTGTTCCCCCAGAAGACTAGATGGCAGCAGCCCTGAATAGCGATGCCTGTTTGAACACCAGCAGAGAATGCCAGGGATTGTATTTAGGTAGCACAGCCCTGCTGGGGTCCGAGGTTGCCGCAAGAGGGAGCTGGAGGAAGATGCGCTAATTTGGGACTTCCGTACAACCCGGTTAGTTCTTCCAATGGGCCAGAGCCCTAGCACCGGAAGTACTCTCAGGTCCTTAATAAAAGGGACTGCACTGCCTTGTCAAAGCGAGTCGGAGCTGGGAGGAAGGCAGGCAATACTCGACTGGAGGTGAGCAGTGCTGAAGAGTAGAGCAGAGAAAGCGAGAAAAGACAGCTCATTTTGGTGCTTGTGTATGCAAGGTATTTGTGTAATAAAATACCTTTTGTTTGAACCCGGGACTGTCTTTTGTGTTTGGGGTTTGGCCTTTCTCTAGCCATCAAAGGCAGTCCTTTTGACAGAATATGACACACTATTTACTTCAAATGCGTATTTTAAAGTTTATTTTCATAGTTGTCAATGCTTTCAAGCATACATCGACTCCTACACTATCAACATAACACTGAACAACAGAGAGAGCACATAGCACCTGCTGCAATATGTCATTTGCCATTCATCTATTTATGTCTTTGAATGTCAGTGTATAATCTGATGCTACAGAAAAGTTTTTCCCTTTTTTATTTTTCAAAAAGGCTATGTTTATAAAACTCCCTGCATATTCTCTGTCTCTGCTCTCTACATATGCTTTACACATTTAGATGTCTAATAGGGTTTTTTTAGGAAAGTGTAAATAGAAGCGTGTTCTTTGTTGGACAAGGTTAACAGGAGCATCTCTTGTCTTTGCAGTTTAAAACCACTGCCCCTGTTTTGAATTCCGCCTTCATAAGGTGTTGGATTGGTTTAGAAATGTGACATTCAGTTAGCTGTTTTAATTGTTCTCTCCCACTTTTAAGCACAATTCACTCATTGTTGTCTCCAGATGTATATATTATATGCTTTGCTTCAGCAAGACTGTGGAGGATGTGGCTACAGTAGGCTAGAGTATGAGTGACACATTATAAGTTCCAGTACATAGCACAGTATCTTCTATATATATAATTCACTAAGGCAAGACAACCATGAAAAGCACGCCGGAAGGGGCGTGGATTCACTAAGCTGCTGACAAGTGAGACACCTATGGCGCAGGCAGGAAGGAGCCACGCCCACCAACTCCAAGACAATTAGATACGATGACAACTCGCAGGGCCACGCCCACCGACTCGGACGCGACGACACAGAAAAAACGGCGTCATTTATATTCATCTGTCATAGAGGCCACATGCAGTGCAGGTCAGGTTAATGTCATGTGCATGTCATGCACCTCCGAGCTACGTTGACTGTTCATAGAGGCATGTTTCTCACGGAGGTGAATCGCCATATGCAGCGTGTAAAATGGTTTGCGAGGGGTATCCCATGGGATCCTTAAAACAATCCTTTACAACTGAGATTAAAGCACAATGAAGTAAGCAGTCTTTAAAAACCGACTTTTCGGTTACGACGCACGACCGCATGCACCATAGCAAACTGTTTTACACGCCACATACAGCTATTCGCATCCGCGACAAATATGCATCTTCTTAGATGCTCCTGCAGGAACACGGAAGATGTTTTCCTGCCGACCAACACTCCTTTTTCACCGGCCGGCGTCTACCTACCACATGCATGTCTGAGCCACGCAACGTTTGTTATGCCGTGGGTTTACTATTGTGTTGTATTTTGCTCTCTCCAGAGTTCCATCTTTTCATTCACTTACTGTTGTATTCTCACACCAACCCGTTTTAGACAACCGTGTCTTTCCAGAAGAGGCGTGAGTAAGCTGTTGAACCCCATTCGGGCTGCAAGCCGTGGAATTCCCACTAAGTGTGACTCATACGCTCCCACTCATTATGTCCCTACCCTTTGTGCACACCCCCCTCCTACCGTGGTCGGGTATCTTGGTGGATTATATATAGAAAAGCAGCCAAAACTGAGGGGTATTCCATGGGGTCCTTAAAACATTCCTTTACAACTGAGGTTAAAACACAATGAAGTAGGCAAAAAAGAGGTTTCGGTTACGATGCACGCCTGCGTGCACCATAGCAAACTGTTTTACACGCTACATACAGCAATTCATATCCGCGACAAACATGCGTCTTCTTAGATGCTCCTGCACTTTGTTCACACCCCCCTCCCACCTCACTACTACCGGGGTCGGGTGTCTTGGTGGATTATATATAGAAAAGCAGCCAAAACCGCACAGAGCAATGAAAAGTCTAGAGTTCCATCTTTTCATTCACTTTCTGTTGCATCCTCAAACCCTCCCTTTTTTTTTTAGACAACTGTGTCTTTCCAGAAGTGTTTAGCATTCAATAAATAATTATGCATGACATTGAGCGTGTGTCTACCCAGCGTGGGTAAGCCGTTGAACCCCATTCGGGCTGCAAACCGTGGAATTCCCACTAAGTGCGACTCATACGCTCCCACTGGTTGCATCCCAACCCTTTGTACACACTCCCCTCTCACCTCGCTACTACCGGGGTCGGGTGTCTTCGTGGATTATATATAGAAAAGCAGCCAAAACCGCACAAAACAATGAAAAGTCTAGAGTTCCATCTTTTCATTCACTTTCTGTTGTATCCTCAAACCCTCCCTTTTTAGACAATTGTGTCTTTCCAGAAGTGTTCAACCATCAATAAATAATTATGCAGCGTTTTTTATGCCACGGGTTCACTATTGCGTTGTATTTTGCTCTCTCCAGAGTTCCATCTTTTCATTCGCTTGCTGTTGTATTCTCACACCAACCCGTTTTAGACAACCGTGTCTTTCCAGAAGTGTTTAGCATTCAATAAATAATTATGCATGAGATTGACTGTGTGTCTACCCAGCGTGGGTAAGCCGTTGAACCTCATTCGGGCTGCAAACTGTGGAATTCCCACTAAGTGCGACTCATACGCTCCCACTGGTTGCGTCCCAACCCTTTGTACACACCCTCCTCCCACCTCGCTGCTACCGTGGTCGGGTGTCTTGGTGGATTATATATGGAAAAGCAGCCAAAACCACACAGAGCAATGAAAACTCTACGTCAGTCACAGTTACATCTGGTCTGTG